>NC_057936.1:37794900-38060875 GCF_018555375.3 Anguilla rostrata
TGAGAACACCTGGGAAGGTTGCAGAGCCTTGTAGCTGCATTCGGGATTAGGCAAATGGGTTTGTTGATCTATGCGAGAACACCAGTGAAGAGGAGTCCAGGTGTGAGTGTGGCAGTGCCTGGACTTTGAGCTGAATAAAGTAGGTAGAGGTGAAGGGGTTAATTGTTCACATAAAGAATCGGCATGTCAGATTCACAGCTGCTATGTCGGTAGAGAAGGGAAGTTGGACATCTAGGGTTACACCAAGGCTTCTGGCAGTGGAAGTGCTACAAGTCAGCTTATCTGCAGTGTCCACACTGAGAGAAAAGTATTGGAGCCGGGAGAACTTGGAGGAAATGTAGAATAGCTCAGTCTTATGTCGAGTAGCTCAATCTTAGCCAGGTTGAGTGTCAGGTGACGGTCCACTATCTAGCTTGAGATTCCTTCAGCCAAGTTGAGTGCTTAGACTTATGTGTTGCATGAATGAAAAGGAAAAGAAAAAGGCTAAGATATCCCATACGAAGAGGCAGTAGAACCAATATATTCCATTTAAAGGGAGAAGGTGAGAGGAAAGAGTGCCTCATGGGACAGCCAAGTTATGGTGTTCTGACAAACTGTCATCCCAGTAAACCCAGAGAGAGCCTCCAGAGAGATGCTAATGAGGTAGTAAGAGATACTAAATATGCTCATTTGTAAGTGTTAAAGGACACTAATGAGGTATTCTGGTAAATGAGGTTTTTGCTTTGCTTTCAGAAAAAGGAAAAAAAGGATGTAGGTTTTTTTTATGTCTTGTAAGACATTTGTAATGTCCTTTTCTGTTACTAAAATAAGTCTTTATGCTGTTTTTATATTTCTTTAAATACACCCTCTCTCTTTATGCTTGCTGCAATTATCTCTGCTCTGTGTTTTACTCTCCATCTCTTTTCATTTAGTAACTCTAAGTTCCAATGAGCAAACGATTCCTTCCTTGCTTACTAATGTTTTGTGAGCGCTCAAATAATGAGATGGCTGGATTGGGTTGTTTATCAGAACATGCAGAAACAAATTATGGTACAGTACAGCCTACCCTCCAGAAATAAAAGTGATGCATCTTACCAATTTATATTTAATGTTTAGTATTTTTATTTATTTTTTGGCAAAAATGGGCCCTATTTTAACAGTTATGGCGCAATTCTTAAACCCTAGTCGTAACACGAGGCACTGGCGAGTTAGAGCATGTTCAACTTGTGACACCAGGCTTTAGCACAACGATGGCACAGTCGTAAAAGAGGCTGGTTCGATAGGAATAAATTAACTGCGGGTGTGATGGAGGTTTGGTTTCATTATTGCCAATCCGATCGCCCCATTTCTTTCCCTTTAAAAACTGTGCGCCACAGCCAGCTGCTAATTTCGTCATGGCCGAACAGCAATCACGTTTTGAGAGGCTCCGTTACGAGCCTCTCCACGAACCATTACTCATGATATCAAAACAAAGCTGAGGCTCAATAGTTTACATTTTCATATACAGTGTTTTCCATTAAGTGCTTGCTTCTTTATTTCTTTGCTGTTATTTTTTTGTTCAATCCCACTTTTTAAAATACATTTTAAAATTTAACCACTTCAACCAAGTTTGATTTATTTCAGACCTATACTTGATAAGATAAATGTAGCCTAAATTTACTAGAGAAACAATTCCACAGCCAGCCAGTCCCTGTTCTCATGCGTTTTTTGCGTCCATTTAAACACATTTATACACACTTTTGCATTTTTTTACATCCATTTTTACAGCTGGATATATTGTACACTGAAGCAATTCAGGTTAAGTACCTTGCTCTTTGGCAGAACAGCCACATCCTACCTGGGAGTTGAACCTTACAAGCCCATTTCCCTGGCCATCATACTACACTGCATACTACACAAAGAATCCACTGACTTTCTGAGGGCTATATTGTAATGTACCCCTTGACTGGTTCGAATACCTGAAGTGCATTTTTACCATTCCAGAGGTTGACTCAATACCAAACGCACAGATAAAATAAAGTTGTCAGTGTGTTCTGGGCTCAATGTATGGAGTAAGTAGCCATGATTTTAATGGATAGCCACTGTAACCTAACAGCTGCGTTAAATGTGCTACCTGTAAATGTGCTCACTTCATGCGACATCTCATTATGTACTCCATTTGACTGTTATGACTTTAAAATAAACATAGCAAAAAACTGTGCTCCTACATGTATTTACAAATGTGTACCTTACACTATTTGACGGGTGTAAAGCCGGTCTCCCAAGCAGCTTACATTGGCTAACTCCATACAAGTTCTGTGTCTACATAACTGACATTAGACGGCATAACTAAACACAGTTTGCATATCAAATAGTCAGACTGAAATAAAAAAGTACAGCACATTCGCCACCAAAATAACACAATGCAACAGGCTGCCGTCCAAAACAAACACCTGAGAGAGACAGCGTGCTGCCTGCGTGCGTGCCTCCCCCAAACGTCATTGTTTTGCAATGGGCAGCTGTCGTAAAAACGTGCTGGCATCGATAAGCGGAATCGATAAGCTCGGAGGCATACGATTCCAATGAATAGGACAACTTGGAACTGGTTCTCAACAGGCACCGGTTTTCAATTCCCATCCCTAATCAAGGGTTCATACAGGATCCCACAATTCATCTGCATGAATTTTCAACCTTCACAGCCAGACAGTATAGCCTGACATTGAGTTAATCAGACACTCTTAGTTCCAATGAGCTGTAATGGCCATACTCTAAAACAAGAATTATTTCTTCATTTGAGATTGTAATCTGTGTAACTGAGCAACAACAACCTAAATTCATTATGTGATGCACTAGCCACAGCATCAATAGCTCCAATTACTTTTGTCCATTTCAATATCTGCGTGGAAATTGTTGCATGCTTCTGTCAATCATTTTCGTTTTTAAGAATTGTGAAGTACCACATTTTTTACTTGATTTCCTACAACATGCTTACGAAACTTGAGCTTGAACTTCTGAAGCTTGAGAGAGGCAGAATGAGAGATATGACTTTCAACTGGCATGGCTGGTTTGAGTGCAGCAAACCTGAAGGAGTTGTTTAGCAAACAGCAACATTGTTAATGTGACTGCTGCCAAATCACATAATGATGTGTAGGAGCTTCCATTTATATTCAGTGGCATTTTTGGTCATCCATTTAGTTTCCTTCATCCTCTCTGCCTCCTAATTGCAGGATATTCCAGTTGGTAACAAAAGTGCTGGTGCTATATTACTGTACACAACATCCATTATCACTCTATGCCACGTGCCTTGATGAATATTCATAAGATGCATCAAACACGACTCAGAAATACATCAGAAATCCAATACATCTGAGCTCATGGGGTCAGTGTTGGATGTTAGGCTATAATATATATGCCAAAACATCGCACTTCATCTCTGCAGTGCAGATTACCATGGGTCAGGGTAAGAGTGGTGTGGTATTGTTGTAGATTCAGCCACTTCCCATTGTCTCACATGAACTCTTTGCAAGGGCAAGGAGAGTGAGAGTAAAGTTAAATTTTCAATGAAAATGTGAATGTTATTTCTGTTATTTAAGCCTGCATCAAAGGGCGGAGCAGCAGGACTGTCAGGACGGGTAGGGGATATTTAAGTCTGCTCTTCATGATTACAGTAGTGAACAGTCTGATGTCAGTTCTTAGTGTGTACTGCAGTGAACAGTATGATATTAGTTCTTAGTACTGTAGTGAACAGTCTGATGTCAGTTCTTAGAGAGTACATTAATGAACAGTGTGATATTAGTTCTTAGTGTGCACTGTAGTGAACAGTATGATATTAGTTCTTAGTGTGTACTGTAGTGAACAGTATGATATTAGTTCTTAGTACAGTAGTGAACAGTCTGATGACTGTTCTTAGTGAGTACATTAATGAACAGTCTTATGTCAGTTCTTAGTGTGTACAGTAGTGAACAGAAAGATGTCAGTTCTTAGTGAGTACAGTTGTGAACAGCCTGATTCCAGTTCTTAGTGAGTACAGTAGTGAGCACTCTGCTACCTGTTCCAGCATCGTGGTTGTCATAGTAATGTGTCCCCAATGTTTCATCACAGCACTTTCCTCCCCTGCTCTGGTTGCTCCTCCTCCTGCTCACAATGCTTCTTTCTCCACATTTGTTATTAGTATTTCCTGGTTGTCTTCATGTTGTTCTTTTTTCACCAATCACTCTACCATTTACTTATAGAAACTAGCATTGCCTTAAACAAAACCACCATTTAAATTTGTGAGAGGCAGTAAAATATAAAGGTCTTAAAGGCAGTCAATTGAGGAAATTTGCTGCAATGGTTCCACATCTCAGCGCATGAGATTAGAACGCTGTCAACCAATCACATCACACATGGATAAGATGCATATTTTCTTCTTCCTGTAGGACAAATCTGGGCTCATTTCTGTGAGTAAGGTGACATGTGGATGAGGGCACTTTAAGGAGATTAAGTGCTGTTCCATGGCACCCATGCATGTACAGGGGATGGCGACCAGATAAAGCCTGTGCATCAATCCCATGTGCACTGCATGGGCAATTAGCACCACTTCTGCTATTCTTGATTAAGAGCTTGGAAGTTCCAGGGCTAGCAGAGGTCCCTCTCAGAACATGCTGCCGGGAGGATAGCAGGGCAGTTTCGGAGTTAACCAGCACTCACTCTGCAATGCCATATAAGTTTAAAAAAAGAAAAAAAACAATTTTTCAAATCAATATACACTGCTATCTGTCTGTTTAATTGGCTGTGCTTCAGTCCATGGACCAGAGAGGAAGCAAGATTGACAGGAGGCTAGATTGCTTTTGAAGAATTTGTTCAGGTTTTGTGCTTTCTATGACCAAGGGAGCTGTGAGAAAGTGATGAATGAGATGGGTATAATAGCTGCAGCACTTATCATACGGAAAAATTGGTGCGGATGAGAAACTGGTAAAGCCAAAAAGACTGAATTCACAGGTTTCAATTTATTTGCGTTTTTTGCCATGATGTGCCTTGCTTATGGTCATTAGTCATTGTCTAGAATTTTCTGATTGATGGCTGCACAGTCAGTCCTTGATTTGTTCTTCGTTTGTAGTTATGGCTTTCCTTTGTTGATATTGATGGGTTTTTTAATGTTTTAGGAGGTTTTGGTTTTTAGTGATTTGTTGCGAGACTGTGTCTCTGATTCTAGGCATGAGCGTATCCATACTAAAAAGGGCAGCTACATGAAGTCTGCAAGCACCTCCCTCGATGACGTGGAGGACCTGGCCACCCTGGAGGTGCTGGATGAAGTAAGAGCTTTTCTTCTTTACGTCCACAGTACAGCGCCCCTGTAATGCTCAGCAATGCCACCATTATTAACACCATAACCGCCTGTGTTAAGTCTTTTAGTAATAATTTTTGTAATGATGGTGGTGATATTCCTATTTTTATATGCATTTATTTTTATTTACTTCATCAGAGATATGACCTAGCCTGCAAATGAAATGCATTAAGAACAGTACCAATGCCCTTCCAGCCACAGACAGTTTGGTGGGCAGAAAGTAAGAGTCCTAATCCATTTTATCACTGGGTGCAGTGTTTTGTGAAAATGAATGGAAATATCAGGAGGAACAGCAATGTTTATACCGAACATGTTCAGAAGTGATTTATTAACCCGAAGGGCCACCGGGACACCGAAAGATATGAATCGCTCAGTCAGAGCCAGATATTTTCTCATCCTTCAAAAATAGTGCGATGGGGAAAAAATACACGATAGCCGTCTTTGAACGCTCCTTTTTCTTTTGGATATTGGCGTCCTTGGAATGATGGGAGCGGGTGTTGAGATTCTCTGACATGACATCTTTCATGTCAAAGCGTGAGGGCCGAGACAGGATGCATGTGTACCGACAGTGTCTGCGGGAGTCGAGGTGGAACTAATGTGTTGTCATTTTTGTCATGTCTCGTCACGACTGTCTGCCGTTTCCATGGCCGTCCGGTTTCCCTCAGATCTTTTCTCTACTTTAATGGCCGACTTCAATAGCGTCTACAATTGTGAGCAAAGGTTTCATTCGGTCCTCTTGGTGGCCTCCATTATTGACTTTTTGTCAATTTTGACTAGCAATGATGACCAAACGACAATGCAATGGCATTTATACGAAATTAGTAATAACTAAGTAACAACAAATCATTTTAAACTTGGGCACTATTTGAGACAGAACTCAAATAATTGTAGTAATAAAACTGGCTGAGCGCTGAAATTTTAAATGAATGAAGACATAAAATCCAGCAGTGAATACCAGACAGCATTCATGCCTCTGTTCATTCTGCTCGGCAGTGCCCTTATACAATAATATTGTAAAGAAAAAAATGCTATAAAACTGCTGGAAACTGAAATGGCCAAATTATGTCATTGTGTGTTCAGTAGAGCACCATTCTCAGAATTTCTCCATCAGTAACGTCAAACGTATTATTTCACATTGTTATGTTCTTGGCGCAGGTACAGTGTAGGCACATTTTTGTTCTTTAAAGAAAAAATTTCCCAAATGTAGCATGAAAGTACAATAATGTTCTATTTGGGTACTAACAAATACTTTTATACTAGTAAAAAAGATACAAATGAGTTGTATTGCAGACTGGGGGTACAATTTTATGTGCCGATAGGGACCACCCCAGGGACAAGCATTTGTACCTTTTAAGGTACTTTTTCATACCTTTTTTCTGAGAGTGCACACTTATTCTCTTAATTTTTCTATCTCTCACATGTGTAACCTGAGGATGAACTACGTGATTACACTTGTTTTAATTCTTTTGGATTACATTTAAGACTCTCGATAAATGAAGGACTCCAAAATAATAAACTCTTTGGGCTTTTGAGAAGATCCTCTCACATGTTTTATTAATTGTTGAATTTTTTGTGATTTTTAAAATAGATTTATGCACACACACATTCATTATTAATTGTTCAATAAAGGAAGCCAAAGGGGAATGACGCTCCCTCAATAGTATAAAAATGAACTTTATTGTAGTACTAAAAGCATGACGTTTCGGCAATAGCCTTCATCAGTTCATAGATTCATTATTTAATAAAATCAAGTATTTACTTGCCGGAAACTTACAATGCTCACATCTTTCCAGTTTTTACATCTATTCATTTTAAGTGCTGTGCAGTGGCACTGTTCCCTCAGAAAACTTGAATTTACAGACTTACTGTACAAGCTCAATGCAACAACCCCAGTTCCTCATCCAGTGCACCAAACTGCTGTACAATACAACTGAAATAAGACCTTGGTAATGTGACCTTAGCAAAATGAGGGAGAGAAATTTTTATTTAATCGTTCATCTGTTGTTTTTCTTTTCAGAATATTGTCACAGATCATTTGCAGAAGCGATACTCGAAGGATGAGATTTACACCTATGTGGGAGACATTCTTATTGCTGTCAACCCCTTTCATAGTGTGGATCTGTACAACCCAGAGGTGAGCATGTTTGTATGTTAAGATGCCAATATATCCAAAACAAAACAGAACTTGTCCAGCAAAACAACACATTTCAAACAAGGAACTAACAAAAAGACGCAGTGTTTTGAGTTTGTACAGTGCGCTGTTTGCAAGCCCCCAGCGCGAACAGTTTTCAGACATCCCACCAGTTTTCAGACCTCCCCTATCTGCAGTTGGTCAAAATATCACATGATGGGTTGTGTCGGCCAAGGGGCAGTCCAACTTTTTTTTGCGGTTCATCTCATCACTGTCCTGTCCCATGGTAGCATCATCATGGTCGTAGATGAGGGGTGTACCATCTCCTTTGCCTTCTTTTGTTCATTGCTAAATACAGCAAAGTCACTGCCAAATCTTCTCGCTGCCACTTTCTATCACCACCGCCATTGTTCTGAGTTCTGATGTAGCGTTGGCTCCGTACATAATGGCTGGCTCTGGTAATAGCTGCCTCATAATAATTCTGGGCTCCCCAGTGGTATGGAGTGACACAAAACGAAAAACATGGAATTCGTATTGAGTATACTGACAATGGTGTTCAGGGACTTGTTCAGCGTTGGTTCTTTTTCGTATAGTTCTTTCATTATTTGGAGTGTACAGCCTACTTCAACAGAGCAGACAGCTGCTTGTCTCTTATCAGAGTAGGTTGTGTTACACATCTCATTACCTTCTCCATCCTATCAGAGTAGGCCACATTACACATCTCATTACCGCTACCATCCTGTCAGAGGACATGTCACACATCTCATTACCTTCGCCATCCTATCAGAGTAGGCCACATTACACATCTCATTACCTCTGCCATCCTATCAGCAGACATGTTACACATCTCATTACCTTCGCCATCCTATCAGAGTAGGCCACATTACACATCTCATTACCACTGCCATCCTATCAGAGGACATGTTACACATCTCATTACCTTCGACATCATATCAGAGTATGCCACATTACACATCTCATTACCTCTGCCATCCTATCAGCAGACATGTTACACATCTCATTACCTTCGCCATCCTATCAGAGTAGGCCCCATTACACATCTCATTACCGCTACCATCCTGTCAGAGGACATGTCACACATCTCATTACCTTCGCCATCCTATCAGAGTAGGCCACATTACACATCTCATTACCTCTGCCATCCTATCAGCAGACATGTTACACATCTCATTACCTTCGCCATCCTATCAGAGTAGGCCACATTACACATCTCATTACCACTGCCATCCTATCAGAGGACATGTTACACATCTCATTACCTTCGACATCATATCAGAGTAGGCCACATTACACATCTCATTACCGCTGCTATCCTATCAGCAGACATGTTACACCTCTCATTACCTTCGACATCATATCAGAGTATGCCACATTACACATCTCATTACCGCTGCCATCCTATCAGAAGACATGTTACACATCTCATTACCTTCACCATCCTATCAGAGTATGCCACATTACACATCTCATTACCTCTGCCATCCTATCATAAGACATGTTGCACATCTCATTACCTTCACCATCCTATGAGAGCATGACACATTAGACATCTCAGTAACTCCACTATTTCAGAGTAGAATATGTTACATATCTCAAGTAATTCCAGTATTTTATTAGAGTGGGACATGTATCTCATTATTCCATTAGAGAAGCCACAGCTATCTCACGAAAATCTTATTAACTCTACACCTGATAGGTTCACATTCACAAACCTGTCAGGGCAGGCATCTCATTAGCTCACCCATCCTATCAGAGCAGGCCACATCTCATTAGCGTATGCATCTTATCAGAGCAGGCCACATCTAATTAGCTTACCCATCCAATCAGAGCAGGCCACATCTCATTAATTCGTCCATCCTATCAGAGCAGGCCACATCTCATTAATTTGTCCATCCTATCAGAGCAGGCCACATCTCATTAACTTGCCCATCCTATCACAGCAGGCCACATCTCATTAACTTGTCCATCCTATCAGAGCAGGTAGCTTCTAATAAACTCCGCCATGGTCAAATCATTCCTTTCATTCTGAGCTTCATGGATAATCCTCATTGCACCACACGTATAACCTGCAGAACATCAACCAGTTTTATTTGATTTATTCATAAAAACCATTAAACGTGTGCTTTATTGTATGCAAATTAATGTAGCGTGCAGCACATTTAATTGTAATGTTGTAGGTATGGCCACTATCATAAAATCATAGAATATAAAAAAGTTGATTTATCATTTACTGTTTTATGTTAGTAGTCTATTAGCGATTTCTACCCCACCTCCAGCCAACCATTCTATGATATTATTGTTATTCATGTGTTTGGCAGATGCCCCTATCCACTGTATACTGTAAAAATAATTTAATAACAGTAAAAAAATCTTGAAGCAGAGTTGGCAGTAGACTACTGTGAAAAAACAGTTTATTATTGTAAATTGCAATGGAATACCCTAAAATTACCATTACTTTACTTCATTCTAATAATGTTATTGCATTATTATAACTTAATAACAAATGTAACCCATATTTTTCAACTGTTAATCTGTGGACATGAATTGTTTTTTTTTTCACCTACGTTTAATATTCACAATTTATATCTGTTTTTAATGAAAATTCATCAGATAACTAAAATAATAATTTTTGAATCAGCAGTGTAGCCAGAAATGTTCATATAGTTGGGCCTGCGGAGAACTAGGTAGGCCAGAACTAAAGCACACATATACATCATACAGTCATTACAGACCCAACATGTTTATTTATTGCCTATTCACAACAAGGCCCTGCTTACAACATTTATGCCAGCACGCAAATGACACCATCAGTCAGTCTTTACAACCAACCTACAAGACACAAGTCAGAGAACACTAAGCCATATGAGTAGGTTAAATCACACAAGGCACTCTGAGCAAAGCATAGCTAGAAGTCTGAATGAGTCATATGAAGGCTAGAGCACACATGCACTGACGTCACCCGCATCAACAAAATAAGCACAGCAGCATTTATGCTTCCAGAAAACCTATTTTACATAAAAAGTACATGGTAAAATAAGACGATTCGATGGCCATACTGTATATAGTGCACCATATAAAAAGTTCATAACAAAATATGAATAAACAGCTTTATTTATTCAGCAGGATATTTATTGAAGCAATTCAGGTTAATTACCATCCTCAAGGGTACAACAGCAGTGCTCCACGTAAGAATCAAACCTACAGTGTCAGAGTTGTAAGCCCCACTCCCTGACCGTTATGATACACTGTCACTGTTGGGGTGTGAAAATGTTAAACTGGCCAGGCCTGTATTATACATTATGTTGCAATGTAAATCATTGCTAAAAGGCTAGACTGTAATTCAGAAGGAATGCATGAAGGCCATTCTCGAGGAATGTGACCTGTGTTATGAGACATTGTGGGGGGCTCATGCATTGCACCCAAATTGCCTAACTAGTGAGAGGCTTGTGAATTATCAAATTAAACCCAACTACATAGCTATAATGTACCATATCAGAGACACTAATGAACAAAGTTAGCAATTGCCTCCTATAATGCATTGTGAACTATGGTTGCATATCATGCCGTGCTAGCGTCATCCCATTGGTCACACTATTAGTAGTCCACAGGTAACTCTGCTGCCAGAAATTAGTTTTACATTGAAAGTGGCATATCTGCATTTTATGCACCTGTGGTATACAAACCTCAAATGAATTTCAGTTTGAACCCGCGTGAACGTGCTTTAAAAGCGAATGCGGGCAATAGCAGCCCTTTTCCTCTAAATAAGGTTGCATTTCAACATTTTGGTCATAGCAAGGATTGCCTATCAAGTACATTTCATTCTTAATGCATACACACAGCTCTAAATGTGCAGTACCTCCACATAACCAGCAGATAATTAGTAGGCCCCTGAAGTAAAGTATATTTCACGGCTGTGTCCTCATAAGACTACAAATAGGCTAGGTATAGGCTTATAATCAATAAGAATGATCCATTATTCAATAGCAATTCTCTGTTGTCCATTATTGCTGTTTCTCAGTTGTTGACATACAGTTATGAGTAAGACTATTTCAATAATAAACTTCTAACAGAGCTGCATATATTTCTGTGCAGAATATTAATATCAAGTCGGCTAGTGCAATTATGTCAAAGGGTAGCATGCATCTAAGAGACAGCACACAGCTACCCTATATGAAGAAAAATATCAACAGTTAGGCATAACAACCGCAGTACAAATCACAATCCTAATCACAAGCAATTGGCCTTAGTCTGTACAACTGAAAAAAAAAACATTAATGTGTACATTAGCTGTCTGTCCAGCTGAAAGAACAGAGCAAGTTGGATGTGATGGAATCCAGTTGGTACATAAATCATACACTGGGATATTCCAGTGATAAACTGACCCTCTAACTAAACCCCCCCCCCCCCCCCCCCCCCCAAAAAAAGGACCACAATGGAAATAAGCCTTTGGGCTTTATTGTGTTTTTATCCTTTTGATGATCTGTATCTGGGGCATCTCTGGCTAGAGGGGTCACTTGTATTTTAATGATCAATAAAGAATTTCAGTCAATCAATCAATCAATCAACTAGCGACTTTCTGTCAAAAATTAGATTAGCAATGGCCATTTTCACAATGCGCTAGAGTTCGAATGTGTGACAACATCAAAAATGCTTTTCCAGTGCAGAAAATTGTTTGTGAAACTGGCCCTCAGTGTAATATTGTGATTGGCCTATATTAACAATATCTGTACTACCATTTTTGGGATCTGACAATTTATCACTTAATTTAGAACAATTACAATTCAAAATAGATCTTCAATCAAACACACACACACACACACACACACACTTACAAGTGAGCTCCATAATGTTTGGGATATATTTATTTCTTGATTTATCAGTACTTCGCAATTTCATATTTGTAATCAGACAATCTGCACTTTGCTCTTGGCATCACTCTGATACAAGTGAACTTTACTCTTATCTCTCCACAAGACTTTTTTTCCAGAACTCTTGGAAAGCTGTAACTTGGCCATCCTATTTTTGCCACAACCAGTGGTTAGCTTCTTGCTGTGTAGTGCTGTTCGTGAAGTCTTCTGTGGACAGTAGTCAGTGCCACATCCATGCCTGCCTTCTGAAGAGTGTTTTTGATTTATCGGAGAGGTGTTTGGTGGTTTTTCTTCATTATGGTGAGAGTTATTCTGTCATCGACTGCGGAGGTCTTCCTTGGCCTGCCAGGGCCTTTGTGGTTACTGAGCTCACCAGTGCTCTCTTTCTTCTTTATGAAATTCTAAACATTTTTTATTTTCATAAGCCTAAGGATTGGCATACGTCTCTGAGTGTGTTTTTCTTATCTCTTAGCCCCATAATGGCTTACTTGACTTTCATGTTGACAAATGCCATTATGCCAATAACAGACTCCAAAAGCCATCAAAAGCCAATCAAGACTTGATACTGGAAACTCTTATACCTGCACTAAGGAAGAAATTGAACTCCACTAATCAGAAACACCTGTGAAGCCATTTGTCCTAACATCATGGTGCCCTAAAATGGGGGACTATTAAATTATTAAAAGTGCTGTAATTTCTACAAAGTGAAACCGAAATATTTAAAAAGAAGCTATGATAAAAAAAAAAAAAATTTAAATTGTCACACGTTACAATTTAAAAATTATGAGTACAGAGCCAAATCAAGAAAAAAATATGCTTTTGTCCCAAACATTTTGGAGCTCTCTGTATGATAGCATAACTTCTTAAAGAACGGGATTTTCAAAGTTTATGTAAGAAAATGAGCACTAAAATATATTTCAATGCTTATTTCTCTTTCGTAGATCAAACTGAAGTAAAAATATAATCAATCAAATGTATTAAGACTGAAGTGCATAGTTGCAGGCCTATTCAGTGTATAGTATCAAAAATGTAAATAAATAAAATGTGAAAATAAAACAACTCTCTTGTCACAAACCTACAATATGACCCCATTAAGTTATCTGAACATAGTAATTGAATGTCTTCATCAGAGTATTGAAAAATATCATAAGATAGATAACATCCCCTTTTAAACAAAACAATAACTATTGCAAAGACATATGTGCTGTTAAGAAATGAAACAATGAATAACTCACATTTTAATTCTTATTGAAATACCACCATGATCAGAAAACATTAGGCCTACATAAAAAGGAGAGGGTTAACTGAAAAAGGTCAAATTCTCAATCAGTAAAAATAAATGGGTTATTCAAATTAATTTTTGTCTGCTTACATGCGATTACTTGTAACAAGTATCCCTTTGGGGAAGCATTGGTAGTTTTGGCTCCTGGAAATAATTTAGGCCGTTTGATAAAGTGGCACAGTGAAGAAACATATCTTGCAAATTTGAACGTTGGCTATTTTTCATTGACATTGGCATCTACATTTTTATGAGACACTGCACTCCACACTCATTATTCTAATGTATTCTAATGCATATATATGTGTCTGTATATCATCTTCCTTCCTATGACAGTTCACAAAGATATACATAGGAGCAAAGCGGACAGCAAACCCGCCCCATGTCTTTGCTGTTGCTGACATAGCCTACCAGTCCATGGTGTCCTACAGCGCAGATCAGGTACAGAGATATTTGCCCCCCTTTTAAATACTGTACATATAATTTAATCTTCATACAGGGAAATAATGCAATAATGTAAAATTAGCAATTTATTCATTTAGCAGAAGCTTTTAGCCAAAGTGGCTCAAGAATAATAATAATAATAATAATAAGCTGCTGTAGCTTATGTTATGTTATATCCTTCAACCCTCCTCCTTCCAGTGCATTGTCATCAGTGGAGAGAGTGGTGCTGGGAAGACGGAGAGTGCCCACCTTCTGGTCCAGCAGCTGACAGTACTTGGAAAGGTAGGCAAACCACACAGCTGTAGCAGCAGGAGTCTGCAGTCCACTAGGCTATGATAGTATGTAAATTTGATGGGTCCCTGAAATGTACTAAATTTCTCATTTGGGTCCTGATATTAATAAGTATTTTGAATTTGGGTCCTAATATTAAAATGTTTATGAACCAGTGGTGTCGAGCTCAGAGCAGTTCACTTGATGAATTGGCTGCAGGACTGCACGCTGACATTTTTTAGAGGGCAAACAAAAACCTCACAAGTCTCCTTTTAATAAGAAATTACTTTTTAAAATTATAATGAACATGCAATGCCTGACTGACCAATTTCCCTGGGTTTTTCTAAACCTGTCTGAAAATATCACTGAGCTGAATCACAGAACTTCTTCTCTACATGATAATTTCATTGCCAGTGCTGTTGTTTATATAATTCCCTGTTACTCAAATCACAGGCCTTTAGGGCTGAATACTGCTGATTTTCCACCCTCTCTTTACCTGGAAATCAAAAGTGAAGACTGTCTGACCAATCAGTTGCACTAATTGTTCAGTTAATTACATGGGAGAAAGAAAACCAGGGCCGGATTTGGGTTTGAGGACGAGATTTGAGTGTCCATGATGTAGTTGTTTGTCTTTTTAATAAGCCATTCATATTGAAAGTCAGTGGGCTTTCTATATAAAGGGCTTAAACCAACTGAGGTTTTTGACAATTAAAATAAAGCACAAACACACAGATGTTTTTGCTCTTTGAGGCAAATGTCAAGCACAATATCACAGCCATGCAGAATTTTAGATTCTCCAGAACACAGCAGATTCTACACAGAGGTGCCACACCTAACCCAGCCAGAGCTCCCTGCTACGCCGTTCCGGTTGTGATAATGTAGGCCTGATTTGAAGATCCTGAGGCAGTCACTGAGAGAGACAGTGGTGATTTTAAAAAGCCGTGTGAAATTAGCATTTCAAGTGCTGCAGTTCATCATCTTTGATTTAAACATGGGCAAAATAAAAATGCACATGAATTACAGGAGAAGGGAAATGTCTTTTGTGATAAAAAGGCCTGAATAATTAGGCGGTGTGGGATCTGAATTTTAATCGCTGTCACTCTTTCACGTTTTATGCGAAGCATATCTGCTTTCCCTTTGCAGTGCTTGAAAAATGGTTCTATTATGGCAGATTACTGTTTCCTGATTCTCCCCTCTCCCATCGTTTACATGTATTTGTATTTTTTTGTTTTTTTACAGGCAAATAATCGAACACTCCAGGAAAAGATTATCCTGGTCAATAACCTGGTTGAGGCCTTTGGGAATGCTTGCACTGTCATCAATGACAACTCCAGTAGGTTTGGGAAGTACCTGGAGATGAAGTTCACTGGCGGGGGCACGGTAGTGGGAGCCCAGATTTCCGAATACCTCCTTGAGAAATCCAGAGTCATCCACCAAGCCTTGTGAGTCAGATCTCTGGCATGGACATCTTCTTGTCCTTACAGAACTGTGTTATTCGCTCTCCTGTACTGTCAGTATTCCCAGAGAGCGAAAAGAGTAAATGTTTTGAAGCCTCTGACATTTGCCATCAAACTGAAGTTAATACATTCTTCTCTCCAGGGGAGAATTGCAGAGTTGGTTTTTTGTTTCTTATTTGATCACAGATTAAGGTTCTTAAACCTTGCCAGGGGGATTTTGAGCTGTAAGCTTTTAAATTTGTCTTTGTGAAAAATTGACTGAAGACTGGAACATCAGTTCTCTTTCGTCAATCCTCCAGTAAGCAATTTGGTTTTAATTTTAGCTCACAGCAGCCCACGTTTAGGGCCAATTTACTTGTGTATCATATTTTGTCACAGGATTATCTTTTTCTGCAAACTGTCGAAAAGACAGGCAGCCTTTCTGTGATATTAACAGGGTTTGAAATGCAATCAGACTGCTGCATTTCTGGAAATATTTTTTTGTTTAGTCAGACATGTTGGCACTCAGAAATCAGCCATCAGCAATCAAAATCAATAGAAGAGAACCGCACTCAAATGTCAAGAACTGCTGTGCCCCCTAATTTACTTTTGACCGTAGAATAATTCCCTGTGTTTTATTAATGATGATTATTAATAATGATTATCTTGAAAATGTAGTTCTTCACAATCACTGTGGTTCTAAAAGTGGTGAAAAGACTAACAGAGGTTTTCCATATCAAACAATAGGCATAGCACAAAATAAAGTAAGGTAACATAAGATATTTGCTTCTGAAACCAGTGCCATGGTTTCTGTTTTTGGACTCACTAATGTTTTTTGCTGTTTTCGTACTCACAAATGTTTTGTGTCTCATAACGCAGGTAAGTCTCATGCTTACTTTAGAAAAAATGTATGTATTTATATGTCTATGAACGTCTGTTTATTGATATCATGAGTAGGAGGCTGTTCAGTGTATTACAATTTTCCTAAAATGCCTGCCGTATTCAGTGAATGTGTTGGTATCTTATCTGCTTCTCCAAACCGATTACAAATGGTTTACATCCTGAGCAATACAGTAAAAATGGCTACAGTCAGTCATGTTATGTTAGTTTTCTGAGTGGTTCACATCACTTTTATTTATATTTAGAACGAAGTACCAGAACACCAGGTGTGTGATTTGGTATAATTGTGTTTTCCCAGAGGAGAAAGGAACTTCCATATTTTCTACTATATTTATGCTGGCTTGGCTGAGAGAAATAAACTGGCTCATTACAAGCTGTCTGGTACCAAAACTCCAAGGTAAGTTTCATGCTGTATGGAAAACTTGTACTGCATGTGTATGTGTTGTGTATGTGTGTGTTGTATGATTTATATACATTTGAATAAATATCTAAATTTATTTATTTATTTATTTATTTATTTATTTATTTATTTATTTAAAAATTTGAATCATTTTGTTTTTATTTTTATCTATTTTTTTGCAGGTATATTCACAATGAACAGGTAAAATTGGTGCCTGACATTGTGAGCAGTGCTTTCCATAAGGAGCAGTTTGACTCAGTGGAGCAGTGCTTCAAAGTGATTGGCTTTACGCTGGAGGTACGCATGAGAAAGCTTCATTAATTACTACTGCAGCATGTCAATTATGAGGTGATATTCATTGTGTTTGTGAAGATTGTTTTCACTGCTACAAAGCCTTTGCAATGTGGTGCATTTTTGTTTTTAATTAGCTTTCTTCAGAATACTATTTAATAATCATTATTAATAATAATAATAATAATAATAATAATAATAATAATAATAATAATAATACTTTTTTTCAAAAAGCCCTGGCTATAAGCTATAAACTAGCACCAGCCAGTCGGCCATAAACAGCTGTTTACGTTTATTAGCTGGAAACATTGATGATAGTCTTGTGTTTTTTGAGTCGCTCAGATTTGGCAAGCAAGAACAAGCGTATGCTCTCACCATCAGCAAAATTAATGAGGCTTTTTGAGGCCCTGCTAATAGCCGAACGCAGGTGGCATTCACACGTCAAAGCCACTTATCAGATTTTCACTGACAACTTGTTTTGACCAAGTCAAACCGTTAAATTTGAACCATTTATTTTTTTTCTGCCAATTCCGCATCGCCGGTTGTATTTGTAGGCCCATCTCACTGCCTCCATCACATGGAGAGAGCACAGATGCATGTGCAAACTACGCAAACTTGCTAGCTAACACTTCCTTTCATTCTCCTGCCTGAAAACTGAGCACAGCGGTCACTGCATCGGGGGAGTACACTTTAAGCGTAGCTTGTGCTGAGAGACCACCTGTGCATTAGTGACTAGAGGAGTCATTCTTGTATAAAATTATGTGAGGACAGCCATGTGAACTGAAACCCATCCTCAGTGGGTGAAGCTGTTGGCTTCCCCATATTATTTGTTGTGTAATCATGTGCCATCCTGTGGGGCTGCTAACCAAAGTCAGCGCTGGTAAGGTCAGGATTTGATGCTAGGACTAGGGACACATCCACACACTGGAACCAACACTCTTTGAAAAAAGGGTTCTGAAGGGATTCTTTGGCTTAGCTTTGTAAGGGAACCTTTGTCAGTTCTTTATAGAACCTTTATGGAGTGAGCCATTTTGCGGACAACAAACCCTTGAACTATATGGGGTTTGTCTATGGAGACACAGCCAAGCCTTTTGAGACCCTTTCTTCTGAGAATGTAGTATCCATGCGGAATGGTCCTCTGAGCATTCCCACAGCCACTTTCCTCAGGTAGTGCCTTCATTCTGTGGCCCTGTGAACCTTTACAGTAAGAATAGTACATGATTTATGTGTGCTAAATGAACTTTGTCACATAGGCCACACAGTACTAGCACTTCCTAGGAAAACAAATTAACTTGTTTATTTTTGTGGCTGAGGAAAACGGTAACCCACAGTGCAGTCCAGACTTCACTCGCTGTGTCCATGAAAAGATGCAGGCTAATGAGATTTTCATTGGTGACAGTGGTCTGACTGCTGTGATTTTGATAGGACGTGGCATGTAACGGAGAATGCGTGTAATCATGGGGACGTTTGCGTCAGTACGCCTTTGCAAATGGTTAACCGATGTAATCCAATGTCTTGGTTCAGGTACACATAAGTACTGTGATGCATAAGGAGGCAACAATTTAAATGTGTTAAATGCAAATATGCCTTAATGAGAAATAGAATCGAATAGAAAACAAGACCAGGTTAAAACCTAGTATATGGCTGGACCTAACACACATGATCCGGCCGACCAATGGTGTAACTTCAATGCTCGGCCGACCAATGGTGTAACTTCATCACCCAGTCAGTCAGTTAGTCAGTCAGTCAGTCACTCACAGACATTCGCGTTTGTAGCGCTGTTGCGGTCCAGCCAATAACTACATGTATGTACTATTTGTTTTGTGAGTTTGTCCACCTTTTCCCTACAAAACCGCAATATTAATTTATAAATGTTTGTATCCATTTGAATCAGAGTTTAAAAGAAAAATGTGTGTTCACTGCATTAGATGGTGCTGATTCACTAATTGTTCGAATTAAATTTGAGTTGAAGAATGAGAGTTTTTACTTTTGAGCTGTGTCATGGGTTTAGCACCATGGCAACAAGTGTTGTTTTGCTCTGTATGAATTTATCAATTGTTTCAATTGTTCATCACAATCATGGCAACCTGCTCAGAACTTTATGCAGCTGTGTTTGGTCATCATCAGGAATCCATTTTTATTTTTCATTTAATCAGTTGGGTTTCATTTTGTCTCTGTACCTTCAGGAGCTCGGAAGTGTTTACAGCATACTGGCTGCCATCTTGAACGCTGGCGACATCGAGTTCACCTCGGTGGCCTCTGAGCATCAGACCGACAAAAGCAACATCTCAAACATTGGTGTGCTGGAGAACAGTGAGTCAGTTCTATGCTTATATAAATGCAAAAAATGACTGTCTCCCCTGGCAACCCCGCTAAGGATGACCTCTGAATAGAGTCAACTTGTTCTGAGCTAAAAAGGCGAATTTACATGCTCTTGTGATAGTATGTGCGTGTACGTTATGTACAGTACATTGTGATGCAATCTGTACACAATGTACTTCTGTGGAGACTACGACTCACACATACACAGATACACGTATAAACCTAAGCCTAAATGTTACATATATTAAGATTTAGGTTTAAGGCAGAAGTCAATTTTATTTTGAAATATTTAATCAAAGTTGTACTGTATAAGAAACTGGAATGACAAAATTTTGTTTCTTGAAATATATAATTAAATATTTTTGTATTATTATATATATATATATATATATATATATATATAATATTTTTAAAAATTCTTAATTAAACATTTGCATGTGAGAAAAGTATTAAACCACATATGTTGCAGTGTGTACCCAGATTGCAATCATTAAAAAAAACACTAGGAAAGAGGAGAGGCTTGTTCTGCTGCACTCATCTTCGCGGTGCGTCGGAATGCGGTCACGAATGTCACTTCCTCTGGTTTGCGTCCCCGCAGCGGCGTCACTGCTGTGCATCCGCTCTGACGAGCTGCAGGAGGCGCTGACGTCCCACTGCGTGGTGACCCGCGGAGAGACCATCGTCAGGCCCAACACGGTGGAGAAGGCCTCGGAGGTGCGCGACGCCATGGGGAAGGCCCTGTACGGCCGCCTCTTCAGCTGGATCGTCAACCGCATCAACTCTCTGCTGAAGCCTGACAGCCAGCTGAGGTGAGGGGGAGGGTAAGATCATCTTGGAAGGCGGGGCTAAGACATCAAAAGCTCGGGGGCATGGATTTTTGGTTGTCGTGTCACATGTCACATCTGTTTGGTGTGTCACATGGTATGTTCACTTTATCGAGGGTGATTGGTGGTGCGTAGCTTGTGTTTTACACATTTCGCCTCATTCACAAATCATGTGTACAATTAAATTTGATTGTTAACTGTGCTTATGAACATTTCCACTAATATTATCATTTTTTAAAATCTGAATTTGTTCTTTGATTAGAAAAAGTATGTGTTTGGAAACACGTGAAAAGGCATACGCAGAAAATGTTTCCATTTAGAGTGCATTTTTAATCATGCAAAGTCATTTTAAGTGCTTACGGACCTCATGATAACCACAAATGTTTATCAATACAACTATTATATTAATATAAAAATATATTAATATTAAATATGCTATTGATTTTAACTACATTGAATAATCTATCTGAACAGCCTTAATTTTTTCACTAGCTTTTGATTTCAGTTTCAATTCAGCTTTATTTAGTTTTGAGAACAGATTTGATAGTTCAGTTTAGTTTTTAAGACTCTTTTTTATTTTTATTTCAACTGATGATGTTTTTTCCTCATACTGTTCATCTTAGATTTATTTTACAATAATACCTTGTTGGGAACCTGTGTAATTAATTTTGCATAGTGATAAAAGTGACTTATGATGATTGGTAATGATATATAAAGACTTACAAACCCTCAGCCAAACCCAACACTTAGCAGTGGGGTGTTTGTTACTTTTGGCATTTTTAGGAACCGCGCATATGAGGCATGGATACAATCGCAGGGAGCGATGAACGACTGATGCTTGCACACAACCCTGCTGGTGGCATGTCTTTTATGGGATTGCTAGTGTGTTCCCTCATGCAAATCAACATGAACAGGCACAGTTTATGTAAGCCAGTAATCCCACACTAACAGTAATCCCCAACAGTATTTCGTCAGCCAATAGCTAGTGTGTTGGCATTCCAAACATCATTGGCCCAGTGTATCCTTAGACACATTGTCCCCACAGATAAAAACAACATTATGCCAACACTGAACATGCTGGATCACCATTAGTTACACCAACAGTTCCCATGAGGGGTTGGCAGGTCTGGTACTGTTGCGCTGTGGCCACGTCCACCTTCAGGGTCAGCTCCGAATCCATTTGGAAGGTGAAGAGAATTGTACTGACCGTATTAAAGCCTACAGCAGCTCCCTGAGCCCTAGAGCCATCCTCCCCTGATGATGGGCTAGCCTACTCTGCAGGAATTTATCATCCTTGCAGATAATTTGTTTTGTAAGAAGAAACATGGATTAGACATTAGACACATAATACGCTGTTAGTTCCGTTAATAAAAAACATTTAAATAATAAAATGCTCAGTGAGGGACCTCTGTTGAGATGTTTTACAAGATGTTTTCCCCAGTGAAGTGTGTGGTTTTAAAGTTCAGCAATGGCACACAATAATTCCCGAAACAATGGAAGATGACCAGCTACAGTATTTAAAGGCTCTCATTCATTTTGTCCAGAGGCCACAGTTTGATTGTATGGATATTGCTATTAGCTGTTCAGAGGACAGGTACAGGAACCAGGACCGTTACACCAGTTGGATCGGTGGTTAACGTTTTTGAACCATTTTAACCATTTAGGATTGAAGATCCCTGACATAAATTGAAAATAATAGAATTTATTACATAAGTAAATATGTTTTAACATATAATGCTAGATATATTTACAGCAGTGTAATATGGCAATGTGTGAAAGCAGTAGTTTACCATATAGTTCTAGTATAGTATTCTCTATATATTGTGGGCATATACAGTGTAAGTGTTCCACTCTTACTAATATGTTTTTCTGTATTGAATTTCCTTAAGCTATGACCTTATTTGGCTGGGTTGATTGTGATATATTATACTGTCTCTCCACCCCCCCTCCACCCATCCATCCATCCATCATCCATTGATCTATTCATCCATCCATCCAGAGCTGCACTGAGAACTTAATGGTTAACAAACCACTTAATTTCTTTCACTCTATTCAGGAAAGGATTCAATCAACTTTTTTCCCAAGCCAAATCATATGAAGCTGTCATTTTTTCTTTCAAAAAACAGTTTTGGCGAGTTTTAGCGATTACTGCGCTTGACTGTAATAAAAAAAAAATAACCCTTAGATCATCGTATATCAAAGTTAAGGACAAATCTGTTTGTTTGCATCCATTTTAAATCCCTTCCCCAATGCAGTGAGGAGGACAAGAGTCTGAATATTGGAATCCTTGACATATTTGGGTTTGAAAATTTCAAGAGGAATTCCTTTGAGCAGCTGTGCATCAACATTGCCAACGAACAGATCCAGTTTTACTTCAACCAGCATATATTTGCCTGGGAGCAGGTACGTACCAATCCCATTCCCCCAGTCTAAGATATAGCTGTCTTCCTGAGATATTAATAGCTTCTGCAAGCTTGCGCGACTCCTGGGAGCATTTATAAGGCTTTTTATCACCTTGAAAGCCTTATTTCCATCTAAATGGTGATTTTATATCAGCATGTGGTTTAGAATGGGAGTAGGCAAAAGCAGAAATGTACTCATTTTCCAAAGGAAGTGTCTGCAGTTCCTTCACCTTCTGCCCGTGACTGAACTTGGCCTCAGGGCAGATGGAGGTTTTTAAAATGTTTTGATTTATATCTTTTTGTTTATCTTTCTTCACCCGCCATCTGCCCCCCAAAAGTCTTTTTGTAAGCAGTACAGAACAGTAAATCAAGTGAAATTGCACAAAGTCATGGTATAAATATTTAATTCAGTTCAAATATATATGTATAGCACTTGACTCTGTGACATACTGTAGATGCTTTTCAGGAAAACAGAAACTAGGAGGCCCCCAAATCCCCCATTAAAACACTAAGTGAGGTAAAGAGAAATGCTCAAGTGGTAAGAAAAACTCCAGTCGGATGAAATCTCCAACCACACTTACTCTTCTGGAGTGAATAAACACACTAGAAAACCCCAACTGGGCTTATTCTGCAACACTGTTTTCTTTTTTTACATTTATAATTTCTAATTCCATTGACAAAGAAAAGCCAAATGATGACAGCACTTGTAAGCCTTTTGTGCTGTGGAACACAATTTGAAATGTGCTCACACAGTAGATTAAATTGCACAGAATATATAGCTTGACTTCTGAAATCCTTCTGAGAATTATAGCTTGCAAATAAGCTTTTTTGCGTGTGAAACAGTAACAGTAAGTTGGGATATTGCTGTAAGCACAGCAGCCTAATACTCAGCTCTGCAATGTATTTTTTCATTGTTTTGAATGTGTTGTATTGTTCCACTGGGGCACGCCTTTCAGAAGCAATAGTTGTTCTGTCTAAAAGAAAAGAGGTTACTGTGCGGCGGCAAAATGACTTTACCCAAGGCTAGGAGTTGTACCTTATTTCAGAGATTAGATTTCTCAGACGTGCGTGCACTCAGCTACCTGGGGGCTAAAAATGCAAACATTCGCCTTCTTGTTTCATACCTTGCTCCCATGTAGACAAAATGTCAGCCAAGCCCCCAAGCCCCCCCCCCCCCACCTGCATATACGCCCCCCAGCCCCTGCCCCCTGCCAACCCCCCCAACCACAGCCCGCCACCCCCAACCCGGCAGCGTTGCTCAGGCTGATATATATGCTGCGCCTCCTCAGCTGTTCTCCATGATGTTGTCATGCCAGGTGAACACAGAGCACAATGACGCCGCTCTGTCCTTGCGCATGAGGACCCAGTGTAGTGTGGTGCTCCACCCTTTTCGAGCCTCGCTGTGCCTACACGCCGCTGTTCTGGGAGAATTCCACCGGCCTCGCTCCCTGTCAGCATCCAGCTGACGTTTCACGGTCACTTTAAATACACAGTCTCTTTCAGCAGTGGCTTCAGACTATTAACTCCTTGACCTTGGGGCTTAAGTTCCTCCGGGGTTTCTTGAGTCAGTAAATAATTTTTCCAGTTTTACGCCCAAGTGGCTTCAGGGTTTCTGTTTTTTCGATTCTGTCCGGGAGAGGTACTCTACGCAGTGCTTTTGTATACAGGCATTATTGTGTGACTATTAATGACTTTGGTGACTAATAATGGTAAATGTGAATTTCAAAACTAGTGTATTGTGATAAAGACAAGTCACCATTACATGTCATAACTATCCTTAAAAGTTAAAATAATAAATAAATAATAAAATAATATTTATATTCATCATTTTTAGAATTCTGGCAAAATAGGGAAGCCAGCCAGAACTCTGTAACCTTGTTTCTGTCCCTGTCCTGATAGGACGAGTACCTGAACGAGAGCGTGGACGCGCGCCTGATCGAGTACGAGGACAACCGCCCCCTGCTGGACATGTTCCTGCAGAAGCCCATGGGCCTGCTGTCCCTGCTGGACGAAGAGAGCCGCTTTCCCCAGGCCACCGACCAGACGCTCGTAGGCAAGTCCTCCCGTCACCCCGACTGTACCGCCGCCTCCGCGGTCCAGATCCGCACCCCAGATACGTTTCAGTCGTCTCGTCGCCCAGAACAGACAGCCTGTTCTTTTCAACGGCGCCCGTCTTGACCTTGGGGTGTCTGGTGACGGAGGCCTACAACAGCGCACACAATGAGACGCAGTCATCAAACATTTACCGCTGTGCTAAGTTTACATCTGTTTTGTCCTATTAAGAACAACACAATGAATTGGTGAAGTGTCGCATGAATATTTCAGGGTGCTAATATAAGCGGCCCCAAAGGTAGGTTAAACATAGCTTTTCCAATTGTAACTTGATAAGACTAAAGACCCCGCCACAAATGCATTTGCCATGTTAGCTTTGTTTTGATTTAGCTGCTCATTTTTATAATGACCTGCCATGTTCTGCATTAAATCAGGTCTCAGATCCTTATAAGTTGCATGAATGTCTCTCTTTGATGACACAGTGGAATGCTTGATTACGCCCTTCCCTTTTGCATCCCTGCAGAAAAGTTTGAGGACAACCTGAAGTCAAAGAACTTTTGGAGGCCGAAAAGAGTAGACCTGGGCTTCGGGATCCATCACTACGCTGGAAAGGTACATCTAATGAGATTTTTTTTTTAATTCACCCCGCTCCACCTGGGAGACGTCTTTGCCACATCTTATTCTTCATTTTGGATGTCGTTGTCCAGGTCATCTACAACACAAGTGGCTTCCTAGCGAAGAACAGAGACACCCTGCCTGCCGATATCGTCCTGCTGCTCAGGTCCTCAGAAAACGACCTCATCCGCAAGCTGGTCACTCACCCCCTGACTAAGACAGGTAAACCTGACCACAGTGACGCTAGCATTCCACTCACCTGGTAGCGTGGTGCCATTTCCTCTGAGTACTGAGGTTAACTAACGTTCCTTAATTACTCAAGCGACCGACATTTCATAAAAACATTGAGATATCTTCCCGTTTCTTTCCGTAACCCCGAGCAAGGAATTACTGACGATCAAGGTTTGTTAAAATTTTAATTGCAATGCTATGAGTAAAAATGAATGAAACAAAAAGCAAACAAGATGATTTCACTTTTTGCAGTGCGACCTCCTCCAAAGGGGGTCCAGCTTTATTTTGCGAATGGCTGGTTGCTGCAGCGTGAGTACTCATCATTACGGAGGAGTAACCAAATGCGCATCCAATCAAGTAGCTCAAAATCACAAATAAATTACATTTATTTATCAATTTTGTTTTGATTATTATTATATTATTATTTCATTATAATAATAATAATAATAATAATATTATTATTATTATTATTATTATTATTATTATTATTATTATTATTACTGTTCTTATTATTGTTTACCTCCACAAAAGGAAAACCTTTTCTGTTTTCCTTTTGTGGAGTTACCCCACGTGACCCCATGAAAGCACACGCGCCGCGCTGTCTGCCTCCAGGCGTGGAGGAGTTAGCCACGCGTGATACCCGCGCGGTGAATTCCGCCGACGGAGGGGGGAGGGGGGTGAGCGGGAAATGGGTCGGGGGAGGAGAAGGGTTTGTTTCTGGGATATTTTCAGTTCATCCTGGACGGGAAGGGCAGACGAGTCGGGACCAGGCGGAGCAGATGAGCTAACAGCCAAGGCTGCGTTTCACCCCTCGCGCAACACGCTGCACGCCGCGCGCGTCAGGCTTCGCGCCGCCGCGTCACGTGGCGCGCCTCTCCCCACACAATAGGCATCAGTTCTCGCACGAGTGCTCGCACCTCGCGCGGATCATTCAGCCGCGGCCGGGAAATCGACCGTCATCGATCGCGGCTTTATGATTTGCCCGTCACGCAGTCTAAGCCAGACACAATCTACGGCCTTATCCCGATTGATCCAATGAAGTTTTCTCTCTGCTTGCCCCTTTGCTGCCGCCGAACTACCCCCTTTTTACGTCATTTCTCCTGTTCGTCGTGAATCAGCTTGCGCGTGATTCCAGAATCTTTAACCCCCCATCACCATCTCTGAGCACCTCCCTGCTTTGCAGTCTGTGTGCTTCCTGGGATAATTAACAGCACGGGTGAGGGGCGGAGCTGAGGGAGGTCACCTGATACTCTGCTGATGTAAATCACTGGGTTCAGTGACATTTGTAGCAGGCTCAGAATTGTTCTCCCCCCGCACGTTGTGTGGGCCTCAAATACGTCCAGATTCTGTCAGTGCAGCCCGATAACACAGCGACGAAGCGCAGGATGTGAGCATTTTGTTGGAGCTGAATACAAACTGTGCTCTTGAAACCCTGGAAACGTGTTTGGTTGGACGTGAGGGGTTGATCGATGACTGGTATGGTGTACAAAACAAAAAGGCAGGTTGATAGATGATTGGTATTGTGGACCAAACGCTGCTCCAGAGCTGCATTTTTCATGCAGGAGACCTACAGGCAGTAAAATATCTGCTCCTGGCCGCTTCAGTTGGGTGGGCAGCAAGTGCGATGGAGCCAAAGATCGTACCTCATTACCTCAGCTGATGCTACAGCGGGCAGACACAGGCAGACTCTCACACAAGCAGGCACAGGCCAAGCAGACAGTCAGGTGCAGACAGACAGAGGCAGACACAGGCAGATTCTCACACAGGCAGACACAGTCACTTGCTGTCAGACACTGTCAGACACAGTCAGACACAGGCCGACACAGTCAGACACAGTCACACGCAGACAAACACAGTCAGACACAGGCCGACACAGTCAGATGCTATAACACATAATACTTAAATAAATACAATTTATATGTTACAAAGGGAGATCTTTTAACACTAACTTTGTTAAAAGTAACACAAAATGTGTTGTCCTGAACTAGGGCAAGGGGTTGTGTTTAAAAATGACTGTTTTGATGGTACAGATGCACATATGATGACTCTCAAAGCGGAGGGGATCTGGAGTGATTTAATAACAAAGAAATAAGAAGGCAGCTCAGATTGTAGAATGCATGTAGCACTATTTGTGTAATCTTATTTGTGTGAGTTATTAGGCTGCTTTTTACTGACTGACTGATACAGTGGGGGGGCTGATATGTAGGTAATTCTTAATTATTATGTAAAGGTAATTATCCTAAGCCTTTATCTACTTTTGGGAAGTACAGGCATTGTGGGGCTAAAAGCACTTATCAACTTCTTTCAAAGTCTTTGCTCAAGTTATTAATGCTCTCATTTTGATTGCTTTGTGATTGCTTTATTAGTGTCTGCCAGCACTAACTTCATTTCTCACAGGGCTATACAGCTTGATACAGTTTTTGATAAAGGGCAAAGTTATTACGATTCCCATGAGATAATGGCAAATAGATAGGAACGATATGGTTCAGTGGAATATATATTCACGCACCTATTATCTCCATATAACGAGCACCCAATTTAGTGTGTAATAAAGTTTACAAAGCCTAATATTCAGTCGGACGTAGTAGGCCAGGGGGAGTGTTGTCAGTTGTGTTCTCAGAGGTTAAGCATAAAGTTTGAAAGGCCCTCTGGTCAGTTTTGAATGTCTCTGTGTCGACCCTTAATATGACAGGTCTCTTCTGTTTTACTTTCCCTCTCTTCCAGGAAACCTTGCTCACACCAAGGGTAAAGCGATGGGGAGCACTCATACGCATACCCCCCAGCGCACTATTAAGTTTGCCAAGGTGAGTTCATTAGACTTACCACTCATCCTAATTAAAAATGCATGAACAAACCAGTTTTGTGTGTTCTTTCTCTCTTCTCTCCTATTTCTCTAATTCACTTTCTCTTACTGTGGCTGTTCTTCTCTTTCTCTCTCTTGTCTAGCTTTCACTCATTCTTTCTCACTCACTTGCTCTCTCTCTCTCTCTCTCTCTCTTGTTCTCTCTCTCAGACTAATTAACCTCAGGTATCATCCCTGTCTCTTCCCCTCTGGTTTCTCCTTGTATAGATGGGAATGCTTGTGTTGTTGAGTTCACTGAGTTCAGTCAGTGAGGTAATAATGATTTTATCCCCTTCCCCCCATCTATACACTAGAGATTAGAAACTCTAGAGACGAGAATAGAAAAATGTAAACAAAAGCTTTAACATGCTTCTCCCTTTCCCGCCTGTCTCTAGGCTTCGCTACAGCATAGCAGTGTGGTTATACAGGCTTGCTCCCATAGATTAATAAACTAAGAGCAGATGTTTCCTGAGTTGTTGGTCTGATTACGTTTTGGAGGAAGAGCTCTTACACTACCATTCAAAAGTTTAGAATCACAGAGAAATGTTTATGGTGAAAGAAATTGATACATTTATTCACCAAGGTGGCATTAAATTAATCAAAGAATGCAGCCAAGACATGTTATAAATCACAATTTCTTGGCATCTTACTCATGGAATAGCCTTAATCTCTCTCTCAAAAAACAAACAAACAAAAAAAAGACAATTGTCTGAAAAGTTTCTAAAGAAAGCTGTCTCTTTTTGGCCATTTTTTTAAACCAAAATTGAACAAATTAGCACATTAATACTTAAGGATACGGTAACACAGTGTGCTGTCAGTACATTGGAGGAATGGCTGTTGAAAATGGGGCTTTGCAATCTTATGTAAAGATTGAATTACAAAACTGTCATTTCAAACAGTAATAGTAATTTGTAACATTACCAATGTCTTGTATTTTTCGATCAATTTAATGTTACCTTGGTGAATAAAAGTATCAGTTTCTTTCAAACACATAAAAACATTTTCAGTGTTTACAAACTTTTTAATGATAGGGTACATGTGAAAATATCATATGTTTTCCTCACTGTTTTTTAAGAAACAAAATATTTGTATGATGCATAATAATATTAGAAATGCTAATATGTACTGGTTTTTTCCTCCAGAAATGTAAGTAAGAGACCCTCCCTGCTATATGTAACCCTTCCCCCTATATAAATATTCATGTGTGCATTTTGTAACTGCTATAATTTGAACACAATTTAAAAATAGTATGCATTTAATTTCCAGTCATTGAGCATGAAAAGGGGTTACGTGACACAAGATTTAAGGCACATTGTAGAATGGCTTAAGAATGATGAGGACATGCATATATTAGCATTCATTTGCATGTTTAATCATGTTTTTTTTTTCTTAAGAGAACTCAATTTTAAGTTCCCTCCTTTGTACACTAAACATAACTGCAAAATATTTAATACATATTTGATATGAAAAGGGCGAAAACAAAATCAAACAGTTCTGATAACCGTCGAAAGGCAGCAGGCCACTGAAAGACAGATGCTTTTGTTCAAAAGAAGAAAAAAAATGAACTGCAAAAATGAATCTGATGAGATCCTGATACCCACATGTTAGGAGTATTGGTTGTTACATTTAAATTAGGCTGCATTTCAAATACTTTAAATACTTTTAAAACATTACATTTTGTAATCTTCAAAGCTACTTTCGATGATTGAGTCAAACAAAACAATAATATTTTTCTTATAGCATTTATGTGTTTCACTTAATTATGGCTATTTTCAGATTTGTAACACTTTCATATATGTTTGTCCAAAGTTGTTTGGAGTACCTGCTACAAACAAAAGTCTATAAATTATTTAAACATTTTATAATGTAATATCTCATGTGAATACTGTATGTGGCTTTATGTAATATTTCATGTTATTAAGTGTGCCTATGTTATTTTCACACATACATATTTCACTATATGAGCTCATACCTGTTCTTGCCAATAACTCTACAGTGTAGTGCTTATTAGAAATGTTTTCCTAATGTAAATTATTAAAATGTTGTTTTGTCCTCAAGATTGAATGTAACACCCATATGAATATAATCTCCAAGGTCAGATCCATCATACAGTAATTGTCCATTTGCCCTAGGGACTAAGTCATAATGCATATGATATATTTCCTATCACACGCTCCCTGAGCAGAACTTTTGAAGGTTTTAGTTATTTTATCCATGTTCTTAAATAATAGACTTCATGTTTTGTCTGTTTTTAATGGACAGTAATCCAATTCTCCATACATTACTATTGAAGTAATTTATGTAAGTTAAAATTGCCATGTGTTGGGAAATTTGGCAACTGAATAGCCAAAACAATGTTCAGATGTGTATTAGTTTACATTCAGCATAATCAAAACATGCAGTACATGGGATGGTTATGAACCAAACCTTTCCATTATTGCCACTAGGCTAATGACGATGAAGAGAAATAAATGTGTATTGTGCACATTTTAGGCATTTAGCAGATGCTTTAATCCAAAGCAAATTACCCAGAGTACATTCTTAGTGAGTCGTTGTCATTCATTGTAAACATAATCCATTTATACAGCTGGATATTTACTGAACCAATTCAGATTCATCACCCTACTCAAGGGTACAACAGCAATGCCCCACCTGGAAATCAAACCTACAACCTTGATATTGCAAGCCTAGCAATTAACTAACTAACCACAGTAATTAACTGTGGCTAATATTAGATAAGTACATTTTAGTGTTTTGCCCATGTGCCCTTTTCTTAAATGCTGGAAATTCCATTCTTCCTAGGTTTTCAGAGCCAGGGGAATTTTGCCTTTCCTCTTGTATGTTTTAAAGGTCCAGTCAGGGGTTCTGTGTTTGCCACAGTGACTTTTAATGTGGCCTTTAAATCAAATGAGATTAAATTCCAAAAATGTACCTTTTTGCTGAAAGGTCACATAAAGAAGTGGGGCAGGGGGTCAGATTCTCTCACAGGAACAGACAAACAGGAATGATATCAAACTATGTACAGTGTTTGCTTTGATTAAATGCACATATGTGGCCATGCACTGCATATCGTACATGGTGTAACCTTTTAAATGTCTCAAGTGTTTTATTTGTGTCCAGGGTGAGAGTGGAGAGTCCACCCACCATCCCAGAGAGACCACCAACATGAGAACCCAAACGGTTGCATCATACTTCAGAGTAAGATCACAGGCCAACAAAATAATGAAATGAACAGAACACCTCGTGAAGGGGATGGCTCCCATCAGAACAGCTGCTACTTGCTTTCTTACTGAAGTTATTGTTTTAAGTAGTTTTTTCTCATATTTTATTTAAATCAGGTTTGATTATTAGCAGTGTAGTCACAAGCTGCAATGTGTGCAAAACAGATTTACTGTATGCTTCCTGCGAGAACTTCTGGAAAATTATTTCTGCTCAAGTCTAAGATGTAACTGGGTCTTGCACATTAGATCACTTCCTGAGTGTCAATCTGACAATGAAAAAGCTATGAAGAAGACAAAACTAGTACACATAGGTACAGGGCAACAAAAAATAAAGTCTAATTGAAGAGTAGAGTTCACCTTCTCCTTGTTTAAATGTTGCCAATGACTTGATTGATGTTCCCTATGCAAACAAACAGTGTTTATCCTGATGAAGACCATACAGCTTAATAAACATGGTCAGTTAATTACAAAAGTAGCTGGAACAATGGTACAGTGAGCAGGAGTTCTCCATTTTCCTGAATTCTTCTGTTTATGTTACTACATGGAGACAAACCCCTGAATGCCATCGTTCACAGCCGGCCTTCCTCAGAACCTCTTTCCCACCCTCCAGTATTCCCTCATGGACCTGATGTCTAAGATGGTCGCGGGGCAGCCCCATTTCGTCCGCTGCATCAAGCCCAACAACGACCGGCAGGCCAACAAGTTTGACAGGGAGAAGGTCCTGATCCAGCTGCGCTACACTGGCATCCTGGAGACAGCCAAGATCCGGAGGCAGGGCTACTCCCACCGCATCCTCTTTGCTAACTTCATAAAGAGGTGAGAGAGTGCAGGAGAGTGGGTCCCCCCCACCCCACACCCCATGGCACTACCTCCTCCCCCCCCCCCTCAATTTTAAGCCACACCCCTCTTTATTCCCCACCCCATGGCTCCCAGACATTTGGTTTAGTCTTATTAATTAAGCGATATGTTTCTAGTTGGATTCATCGTGTGGTCCATGTGCAGAACTGAGGACCGCCAGCCTTTTTGCATGACATCTCTCATAACTGCTTTGTTCAGGTCTTGCAGAGTCACTCGGCTGCTCTCAAACAGTGTTCAAGACTCAGGGCCTACCCATTTTATTTCCTCCTCATGTCTCGGGGCGTCTGCTTGGCCTCTCAGAGATGCTCCTTTTTTGGGTTAGCTTCATTGGCCATTTGTTACAGGTACTGCATCCTGGCCTTCCGAGCAAACGAGGACCCACCAGAGAGTCCTGAGACGTGTGCTGCCATACTGGAGAAAGTCAAACTGGAGAACTGGGCCCTGGGGAAAACCAAAGTAAGGAAGGACTACGTCCTCACTGTAAGATCTCTCAAACTATGGTCCGTTCGGTGCCAGAGCAAGACTACCTATCAGTTTCAGGACTGCACTCAACCTTTTGGTAATCTTACACAAGCTTTTACTCAGGGTTATGCTCAACAAGGTAAAGGTTGAGCCTAAGATTGGTGTAATTATAATGAAAGAGCTTTGCTCTAGTGTGACTGGCATAAACCTGGAAGACAATTGGATCATCAGGTCAAACGGCGTGTGTGTGTGTGTGTGCGCGTGCGTGTGTTTGCGTGCGCGTGCGTGCGCACTGTGATGGTCAGGTGTTCCTGAAGTACCACCACGTAGAGCAGCTGAACCTGATGATGAGCCGGACCATCGATGGGATCATCCTGCTGCAGGCCTGTGTGAGAGGCTGGCTGGGGGCGAAGAGGTACCGCAGGATGCAAGAGAAGAGAGAGCAGAGTGCAGTCGTCCTGCAGTCCGGTGAGCTCACATGTTTAAAAATCCTGGGTCTTTCCCTCCTTTTTAACTGCACTCAAATCTGTTTTGAACATCTATTTTATTGGGTGTAGCTGGCTGGCATACCTTAATGTGACTAGCATAATGTTACCTTGACAGCTCATATTGCAATCACACTTTCTCTGTGCATCATGGCTTTCGTTGGCATGTACTATTCTCAAAATAATTAATATATTTTTCCACATTGGTCAGTTCTGGAATTTATGATACAACCATAGTGTTGGTGACAGATATAAATTGTGTGATATTGTAATGTTAGCACACAGTAGTGGGGCTGGCTAGTGGGAACTTAATTCTGAGCAAGGTGTGCTGCATAGAAGGTTTGGCTTAATGGCAAAAGCACAATCTTTCCTGCAAAACTCCAGACAGATTGGGGATGGCACCCTGCCACATGCAGGCAGTGAAAATTAGCTACTGATGAGAAGGTGAACAGATACCTTCCACATTTTGTTCACCCACCACATTTGGTTATGGGCTTTTAGTTCAGACTTCGGACTATTTTCAAATTTCTTGATTCAACTTTGTGGCCCCAGCTTACAGGGGCCACAAAGTCCGCAGAGAGGTGAATGGGGATCGAAGCAAAGCCAAGACGGAGGCTTTCATGATCCATTTTCAGGCTGGTAAGAGGCATTTTTTCTCTTTTCTCATTTTGCAATATGTGAAGAATGATGCACAGACTTTTCTGATGTTTAGTTATGCTTGTGGCTCGTGGTAAAATGAATGCATACTTGGAGAAAGCTGAATATGATTTGTAAGACAGCAAAAACAACATCTTACCATGAAAGGATACTCACCCATATCATTTTGATAATAAGATACTTTTGAACATTTCTTACTAAGTCTATTGGCTTTTATACAGATATGTGTACTGAAACCACAGCCTTAATTAAAATTCTACCAAAATCATCATGTCTAAAATCTGTATCCAATTATCCAAGTAGTGGAGTCCACTAGTTTATGTGGTGACAATATTGTATATGTCAAGACATGGGAAAAAAAATATCATATGCCTTTGCTCTGTCTCTATCTGTCAGTCTGCAGAGGCTACCTTGCAAGGAAGATGTACAAAGAGTTGGTAGATGAAAAGAATAAAGCAGCTATAAAGATCCAGGCTCATTACCGTGGACACAAAGAGAGGAAGAGCTTCAAAAAGAGAAAGTATGTCTCCTGAATTTCTACCATTTAGCTCCCCTCCCTGACCATGTAACAATCTGGGAATGATTGACAAATGAAAGTGTGCAGTCAGCAGCACTTTAATACTGTAATTGTATGCTAATAACGCTAAGGCTAATTATAACAACTGTATTAGTGCAGCAATAGTAACCATACCAACGCTGTGTATCCTCCTCCCTTTTAGGGAAGCCATGCAGAACAAAAAGCAGGAAGAAGGGAATGTGGAGGAGGTGCAAAATGAGGCCCTGTCTGAGGCCGTAAGCAGTGAGGAAGGAGGGCAGCTGGCAGAGGAGAACCACACAGAGGAGAAAAGTGCAGGAGAGAAAGGAGAGGGGCAGAATGGATCGGAGGAGGAAGAGACAAAAGCAGCCGTAGTGCTCCAGAGCAACTACAGGGGCTATAGGGAGAGGAAGAAGTTTAAAGAGGGCCGTCAGGCCAAGGCAGGAGATGCGATCCCCACCGAGCCCCAGGGTCCGGGGGACCAGGGCGAGGACGAGGTGGAGCTAGCCGAGGAGGCGGCCGAGGCAGAGGAGGCCGCTGCCGCAGAGGACCCCACCGCCACCCAGGAACAGGAAGGGGGACAGGAAGCAGGAGGACTGGAAGTGAACCCTGACCAGGAAGCCAAAGCCGCCACTGTCATCCAAAGCAACTTCCGGGGGCACAGGGAGCGGAAGAAGCTGGAGGAGGAGGGCAAGCTCCCAGCCAGGGGGAAGAAGGCCTCCCCCGAAAAAGACCAGCCGCCTCAGGAGCCCAAACAGGAGCCAGGTGAGGAAGCCCCTGAAGAGCCCCCTCAGGGTCCTCTGGAAGAACCCCCTGAGGAGCCTGCTCAGTCCCCAGAGAAGGAAGAAGAGAAGGAGAAGGCAGAGGAGGACAACGCAGGGCCGGCAGGAGGAGAGGACGAGGAGGCCAAAGCCGCCACCGTCCTCCAGAGCAACTTCCGTGGTCACAAGGAGCGCAAGCGGCTGCAGGAGGAAGGGAAACTTCCCAAAAAGAAAACGGCGGAATCCGAAAAGAGCTCAGTGGACAAGGAGCATGAGACAGGGGCTTCGGACCCGGGACCGGAGCCAGAGCCAAAGCCGGACCCAGAGGCCCCCAGTGTGGGTGCGGAGGTGGACGAGGAGAAGGCGGCCACAGTCCTACAGAGCAACTTCCGTGGGCACCAGGAGAGGAAGAGGCTGAAGGAGGAAAGAGAGGCGGGGAAACAGTCGGATAAGAACGAAGATGAGGACGAGGGCATTTCGGAGCTTAACGGCGCTCAGTTAGAGCCTGAAGAGCCCAGTCCAGACGACCGGTTTGAGCAGGAGCAGGCTGCTGTGAAGATCCAGAGCAACTTCCGCGGCTACAAGGACAGGAAGAACCTCAAGATGTCTGCGGAGAAGGAGACTGAGGAGCTGGAAAGCTTTTCTGAACAAGTAAGGAGTTGGGGGCAGAACTGACACATGGCTCATGTTTACATGGATATGTGCTTCCTTAATTAAATCTTTGTTTAATAATTCAAGACTCCTGACTTTGATTTGACATTTGAATCTGTTTTTGTTTGACAGTGTGTTACAGTGCTTCTGTCAGACTGCCAAATTAAAAAAACAAATTCTGTTTAAAAAAAAACGGAATTATTTGTATTGTATTTGTATTTGTATTTGTACTTAGTACTCAAAACTGAAAAAGGTATATATCTGGCTATGTATCATCTCCTCCTAAGATCTGGAAATTTATTTTTTTCCCCTGTAAGGGACACAAGTCTCTGGTCTTAATCTCTGGAACCATATTTCCTAATATGTTGAAACCTACGCTACTAGGGACATTGAATAAAAATAAAATAGATAATATTTTTGAAAATTATATATATTTTTTCATGATTTTCTGCCTGGCCTCTTAAATCTAAATATTTTCCCCTGGATTAGGTAAGCACAGCTTCAGATAACTACTTGTCACTCCAGAAGAAGCTGAACGAGATAATCCTGGCTCATCAGATGAACCCCTCCAGTAATGGCATGTTCATGAAAGGAACCCAAATCAACGGATACTTGGCTACCCAGCAACAATCAGGTGGGCTCGACATAGGGATGTTCTGCGGGTTCCATTCAGAGCTAACAGCGAGCACAGTGCTAACCATAGCCCCAATCTTTACTATTTTTCTTCAGGTAGTAGCTTCATGAATGCTTTCTTTAATGAACTAGCCTCCTTGATTGTAAATCCCCTTTTGCCATTTGGCGTCTTGTCAATAATGTTTAGGTTGGGAAATGTAAATAGCATTGGGAGTAGTGTTTTGGCCCAAATTGAATTTGAAGTGATATAATTAAAACACATTTCCAAGAAAACCCACAGCTGTTGTGATACCTCAGCTCTTTGAGGCAAAAAACACAGACTCAAATGCATTGGCTTATTGAATCATCTTTCAATTCAACAATCTTTATAAGACGAACCAAGAGTCCAACAACTTGTCATTTAGTGCTCCTCTGAAGGCACATATGAAATAATGGCATTAAATGATGCATGAACGGCAAAGTAATTACAGACTGAGAGACATTTTTCTCCAGGTAAGAAACAAAAAACAGATAATAAGATATTGCAGACTTGATGTTGTCAGCAAGGTGTTTCCACACCCTGGGGAGCTGAAAAGAAAGAAAAGAAAGAAATGGTAGAAGAAACTGATGGCGGAGTAAATCATGAGGGGAGGACAGAGAGAGCAGGAGGTAATGATAGCTTAGAGATAAAAAGCAGAGTGATTAATACAACAAGCAGCAAGAATGAGCCTTTTTTCTTCCCAATCCAGAATGTGCTTCTCAACCACATTATGATACTGCCATACCACCCATACCTTCACAAGGCTGCACAGTTCTATAGGAAAGTCAAAGACACACAAATATTTTATGTCAGTTGGTAGCTGGTTGGTGTCCAATATGGAAGAGCTAATCCCAGGCTCTGTGGCTGACCTAATCTCACCCTCCTCCAAGTGACAGGAGGTCAGCTGTGCCTCACAGTGATCTCCCAGTCGTTGTCAGGTAATGACATACACCAGCTGAGGCCCAAACTTGCCATGTTTAGAGTGAAGAGCCCAGCCTGTGGTTGTGGTGAATTTGAGTATCAAAATTCAGAATCACTTGGAAAGAAGCTGTAATGTACCATGGAAGACCAATGGGGATTGATTGAATGCTTTTGGGTAATAAAGGCAACAGACCAAGGAAAGTGGGCGAGAAACAACAGTTCAAACAGGTTTAATTTGCCATAAAATTGAGGAAATGAGGACAGTGGCGTACCTGTGTAAAGAGAACATTAAATAGAACTACTGCAGGTGACACAGAGAGAAAGACTCTGGTGCGCTCAAGGGCAATAAACAGAAAAAATTGGTGGAGGTGCCTACACTCAGATGCAAGCACAGTGCTAACCCTACCCCTAATCTTTACTAGTTTTCTTCAGATAGTAGCTTTCTTAAGTATTAGATTCAAAATGGCTTGCATCTGGACAGAGCTTGTGTACAAAGCTTTGTTTGAGCAGAAAAAAAATATCTATGGTCATTGCATAAGAAACATCAGTAGTGAATGGAAGAAAGCGCAGAGAGCAGGGAACAGGCTGGCAGGGGTTTGTAGGAGTTCCGTAATGTTAAGTAGTCCCTGGAGGTCTAAAACCAACTGAAAATGAAGGACAAGATGCAGTGTTGGGAATAGTCCAACTTCAGGTCACACACAGAGAAGGCATTTGATAGAATATCTGGGTACATGCTAGTAGAAGTGTTCAAGACATAGGGATTGATGCTCTCTAGACAATGGGTAAAATGACAAGGCCTAATTGGGTTGAAAGAATAGGTTGGTCTGTTCTCATCATCAAATATTCTTATGTTCTTATGTTCAAAGTTGGACCAGGAATGCTTAGCTTTCATTTTTACTTAATTTGTCTCCATTTTCTGCCGCTGATAATTTTATCAGTGGAGTCCCCATTTTCTGTTGTAGTATATGATATTATCAAAACCAGGAATGTCAAGTTGGCAAGAAGGGAAGGACTTTTTCCCATCAGTGATATGGCATTCTGAAATTCATAGAATTTTAGCAGATGTATTTTTCATTAGATTTTTAGATAATGTAGGTAATTGCTTTGGTGTCTTGGATCACAGGCAGGAGGAATGCCGCCATTTGGCGTTCACTATCTTCATGTCACATGTCAAATCACAGTGGCAGTTGAGGGTCGGTTATTTGAAGTTACCGGTGTCCGAGGGAATTGTAATTATAATGTCAGTTATAATTATCTTCATTTCACGGTGTAATGACAGCTTCTACTTCATAGCTTCTACTTCATAAGCTGTGACGGAAGGTAGTTTTGGAACTACCAGTAGGTTTTGTTTCCATTCTTCATGGTTTTGTCTGTGACCTTTTTTTTAATATTTGTTGAAAATGATTTCTGAATAACCTTTGTTTACTCTCTGACAGATGCCTAACAGTGAAATGATGTTATGCAAATCAGTTGCCTGAAGAAACTTGAAATGTTATTTTGAATGGCAGAGCTGCAATCCTGTCTTTTTTCATATAATATCTTGATAGATTGGTCTTACTTAATCATGTGCTGTTTATGATTTCTAGTGTAATAATAATTATTACAATCATAATCCATCACTTGCAGTATTCTCTCCAACAAAAAATTGATTGCACTTTGAATGGCAATAACATTGTTCTTTATGCCAAGATGCCATTAAATAATAATTGCATTTCATTAGAAGTGCTGTAGCAATTATAACCATTAATGTGTGCATTTCAAATAGCGTTTATTCCTTTGAGCAGTTCAATATTACAGTGACCTTTTAAGAGTCACATTCAATAAGTATGACAAACCTTTTTTTGCTGTAGCCAATTAGTGTTTTTCTACATTGATAAATGGTCTTTAACATCCAGTGCCTTGTGTGTGTATTGGAGCAAGAAATAGTTTCAAAATATGTCTGTAATCTTAAAGGCATCATTCATACTGAATTTATAAATGAGGACTTTACTGTACCAGAATATGCATCACATTACATACTGCTATTCTATTAAATCCTTTAAATTGTGTTTGCAGTGGGATATTTAACTGATCGATGATTTCAAATTAGTTGTTTTGGCTCAGGGAATCAAATAAATGCTCTTTAACCAGACTGAATTTTCATTAGCACACAGAATTGTTATTCTATATTGAATGAGAAGGTACTTTTTTCATGTGTGATATGCTTTTTCAACAAAAACATCATTCTAGAATGTTTGTGTGCATTTGTGTATTATTAGAATTAGAATTATTAATTGTATATGTATGGCACTTTTTGATACATTCCAATATTTTCCTATATGAAATAAAAGGAAAACATATGCTCTTCATGCTGTGGTAAATGCTTTTTTTACTGCATTCTCTGTGGAACTGCAAGACATTACTCTTGTGTTGTGTTCCCATTCAGACCTGTATGAGCCGTTGGTCAATAATCAGAAACCACTCTACAAAAGACTTCTGGTGCGCCTGCATTTGCCAGTTTCTGAAGACAGTGGTTACACAGCCCATTGCCTTCTCTTTTCACAATACATCTCTGCGCATTGTTCAATAGAAAGCCTTTTCAAATAACATGTTGCAAAAGTCATTTTCCCAAACTACTTTTCAAAATAACAGGGAACTTTGAGAAACAAAATGTCACTCTGGACCTGTCTCATGAAGCGCAAAACTCATGAAAATTGAGGCAAAGGTCACAGTTTCCTTATTAGAAAAGTCCACCGGAGAAATGATTTGAGTGCCATGATCCATTCCTAGTCTTGCACCATTATTGTTTTGTTTTTTAATTTACTTTGGGTAAATTGCCAGGTCTTTGATGGTTTCATCTGCATGTTTTTCTTTTGCTTCGTTCAGATGATCAGAAACAGGGCAGGATGCCACGCAGAACACAGCAGCCAAAAACTCTCAATACACCTGAAGACTCAACTTATTACAATCTGATTCACGTGAGTTACCATGGCAGCTTGTGCAACTATCATGATCCTCAGCAGTTGTATGACAGTGTGTACTCTATTTTTTGTACATTCAATGAGAGTGTATCTTCATACTGGTGATGCTTTGGACATGTCTTGGTTGATTCTACAATCTCAATCTCATTTCCTTCCTCAGGGCCACAGAAAACAGTGTCTTGCAGTGTTATCATGGGATTTGGTCCTTCCAGATAGTATAGAGCTTGCACACAGCATTTTAAAGTGTATTATTGTGAATTTTAGTATACAGTATAGTACTGAATACTGCTTTTTGTTGTTTTCAAGTAGGAGGCCCCACAAATTGGTTGATGTTGGACTCACTGGAGAAATTACTATTGTCTAATAAGAGTCTGGTTTTGCATGTTAGGTCACATTATGCCCTGTATAGATGCAGAACTCACAACATACAATATGTAAACAGTGTTTCCAAATCATCAGCTTGGTCTCAGGCAAAAGTCAGTCTTAGTGGTTTTGACTAATCCAAAGGACATCTCATGACAAATGAGAAACAAATGAAGTCTGCCCATCAAACTGGAGTCCACCCCATGTCCAGTGTCAGACAGTACTGCATCTGAACTCACTGAAAATTGCAGTGTCTGTTGTGCCAACTGTACATTTCCTCCAAGTGCACTGGAATGTAGAAGAGAATCTGTAAGCTTTTGTTACTTCTGTATGAGAATGCAGAAGGAAATTGAATTAGTTTACCTGGGAATATGCAAAGCCATTCGACAATAAATTACCACCTTCCTGCTAATGCTCTGCTGTTTTGTGTTCATGCAAAGCAATCACATTTTGGATTTCGTACATCTGCACACATGCATGAAATCATGTATAACATATTTAATCCTCAGGTATCTCTTTTACTGTTTGTGAATTTCCAGAGGTCAGTCCAGGATGAGAAACGAAGGCCCAGGAATAAAAGGTAAATTGATGCATCATGCGCGTCTTTCAGAATTACTTAAAGTTTTGCAGTCACTGTATATGGAGCGAGCAATGATTTTGAGTAGAGAACCATCATCACAGACACAGGGTTTATCTGTCACAGGGATATTGAAAAAAGTAAACATTTTAATCATTATAAAATTATATATTTCATAGGGATGAAGGAAAATAATAAGAATGAGGAAATGACAAAATCAAAGTTTGGCCTTAAAACCAGGTAACAGACATGCATACATACACTCATTGGAAACTTTATATGGTACACCTATCTAGTACCAGGAAGGATCCATTTTTGCTTCCAGAACCACCTGAATTCTTTGCAGTATGAACTCAACAAGATGCTGGAAACATTCCTTAGGAATTTTAATCCATGATGACTAGATAGCATGACATAGTTCCTGCATATTTTCTGGCCACACGTTCATGTTCGGAACCTCCCGTTCCACCTCATCCCAAAGTTGCTCTGTTGGACTGAGATGCTGGGAATGTGCAGGCCAGTGGAGTAAACTGAAGTCACTATCATGTTCATGGAACCAGCCTGAGATGATGTGTGATTTGTGACGTGACACATTATCCTGCTTGAAGTATCCATTTGAAAAAGGGTAGACTGTGGCTGGGTGGCACAATGGTGCAGTGGGTAGCACTGTCACCTCACAGCAAGAAAGTTGTGGGTTTGAGTCTCTGCTTGGGCCTTTCTGTGTGGAGTTTGCATGTTCTCCCCATGTCCGCGTGGGTTTCCTCCATCGTACTTTGGTTTTTTCCCACAGTCCGAAGACATGCAGGTAGGCTCATTGGAAACTCTAAATTGCCCATACGTATGAGTGTGTGAGTGAATGGTATGTGTGCCCTGCGATAGATTGGCAGCCTGTCCAGGGTGTAATCCTGCCTCTCGCCCAATGCACCCTGAGATGGGCTCCAGCACCCCTCGCGACTCTATCTATAAGTGAGTATAGATAATAGATGGATGGATGGATGGATAGACTGTGGCCTTAAAGGGATTCACATGATCAGCAACAATACTTAGGTATGCTGTGGCATGCAAATTACGCTCAGTTGGTATTAAGGAGTCTAATGTATGCCAAGAAAATATTCCCCACACCATTACAGCACCATCAAGCATGCACCATTGACAAAATGCAGGATGGATACAATTTCATGCTGGTTCCAGCAATTTCTGACCCTAACATGTGCATGTCAGAAGATAGAGCAGGCAATGTTTTTCCTGTCTTCAATCATCAGGTTTTGGTGATTACATGCCCACTGTAGCCTCATCTTCCTGTTCTTAGCTGGCAGGAGTGGAACCCTGTGTGGTCTTCTGCCACTGTAGCCCATCTGCTTCAAGGTTTGATGTGTTGCACATTTAAAGATGCCATTCTGCACCTCACTGTTGTAAACAGCTGTTATTTCAGCATTTATTTGTCCATTTTGCTAGCTTGAACAAGTCTACCCATTCTCCTCTGACCTCTCTCATTAACAAGGTGTTTGCCCACGGAACTGACACTCACTGGATGTTTTTTGTTTATTGTACCATTCTCTATAAACTCTGTAGTATGTGAAACTCCCAGGAGAGTGGCTGTTTTTGAAATTGTGGCATCACATCTGACACCAATACCACGGTCAAAATACGGTTATATGATGCGTCTTGACAATTTTTTATGTTTGGTCAGTCAACAAGTAAATCTCTTCACCATGTCTACATACATGCTTTACATACTGAGCTGCAGCCACATGATTTATTGTTGGGAGAAGCAAACTATTTACATGAAAGTGCAGGAGCACCTAAAAAAGTGGCCACTGAGTGTATATGCTAGGGGTCTTACAGTGCATCACTAACCAGTGTAACTATATAAACAGCAAAGGCTACAGATAAACTGCTTTCATAGCAACCAGTAAATACTTTACAAATAAGAAGTGCGAGTATAAAATTCTATATAATGTATGCCATCGAATAACCAGTCAAATAAAATATAAAAATAAAGGCATCTCAATAACAACACCCATGAATTAAAATACCCAAGTCAGACCACCTGAGTCTATGTGTCTATAGCCTGACCACTGACTGAATAAAGCACCTGTTATCTGATTCAGTAAGACACATTTATCTTACAGAATAAAGATTAAATAAATCTTTTATGCTAATAAAAGTGATCCCGGTTAGGCTTATATGGATAGTAGATGATGCATTAATTGGCTTTAGCCATGCAGACTGATGCATTTAACAACATGACAATAAGCCAACCATTTGTCTGTTGTATCAAGCTCATCTTATTCACCTATTCAAGTTCATAAAGTTTTGACAGTAAAACCGGGCAAGGAACAAAATACCATTAGGCCTACGATATCCAACCACAAACTTACTTACATTATGTTTGTTCATTTGAAGTGATATTTCATTAAATGTCTCAGAGGTTTTAATGCACCTTCAGATTGGCTTCAGCTGTTGGAACTTCTCTTGCTGACAGCTTCTCAGAGCAGTCTTGATCCAATGGAAATCATTTTTTTGTGCTGGAGGGGAATTTGGAATGATGACAATGATAAGGTGCTTTTTGAGACAATATAACCACAATGCATATGACAAGAGCTCTTATTTATTTTTTTATTTATTTGTTTGTTTGCCGACCAGAATGTCTGGAAGGCTTTAAATTTCCCAGACTTCATTTTAGTAGCCAAAAAACGGCTAATGTGACTATACGCATAATGTGTGCTTACACAAAAAAGTGTCTATAACGTTGTGTTACTGGCCATGCTAACTAAATATAACCTCACAGCTGAATCTAAGCAAGTTAAAAGATAGATCTGTGTGAGACAACAGTCACTGGGAGCAAGATTTCAGGCTCTGCTAGCCAGCCTGAAAAATGTGAATGTGTGTGTGTGTGTGTTTGGGTATGTGTCTGAATCTGTCTGTCTCTGCCTCAAGGTGAGCTACCGCACCGAAAGATGATGAAGGGTCTTGCAAAGAGCCAGCCCAGTGACGGAGAGGTGTCTGCAGAGGGGGTAGAGCAGCCCGCTTTATTACAGCATTTCAGAAAAGGACCAGGGCAGTAGAGCAGTCACAGGCGTAGATTTCCGAAACGTCCAGGGTGATAATTTGTTATCAGATAAATAAAATCTGGCGGTGGAAGGCGGTAGTTTACATGCATCATTAAGGAGGAGAAGGTCATCTGAGAGATAGGATCGCTGGCTGTTGTTGACAGCAGAGAGGGCTGGGTGCGGGGAACCACGGCGACAGCGTCTGCCCAAATGTGTTCCGTTCTCATGTACGTCCACCGCCTGAGGCAGCAAGCGCAGACCCTTGGGCAGCGAGAGCACACGTCACTCTGATAAAAGCCTGGGTAAAAACACACTGCAATGAGGGAAAACCTCGACAACCTACAAATGCTATCTAATCAACAGTGGAAAGCCTGATAATATGTGGATGCCAATGAGTTTTATCACAGCCAGGAGCCAGTATCTCACCTACGATCATTCAGGTCAACTAAAGAATTTGCTAAATAACATATGAGCGTCAACAAGAGTGTTCAGTTTTTAGAAAAAAAAGAAATTGAGTTGCCTTTTGGTATACACGCTGCTACTTGAAATGGCAGTGCTTGGTTAAATCTCTAAGTGATGGTTAATACCCACTCTGCAGTTTTGGTCTTAGCATCTGAACATTAGAGTAAAGTAAGCATCACTTTTATATTCTGCAGTAAGTATACTTTTTTTTTTTTTCATTTGATAATTTGTTGATTTAAACTTGATTTAAAGGACATGCCTAATTGTATGTATCTCTTGTAAAGGGGGACTCTACCTATTCTCCATAGGTATACACTCAACCTTTGTCAGCACATCAAGTGACACCCCAAAAAATCTAAATATTGAGTGAACTGTCACTTAAAGTCATTTCATTATTTAAACCAAGGCTGCCCAACCCTGTTCCTGGACATCTACCAGCCTGTAGATTTTCATTTAAACCCTAATTTGACACACCTGATTCTACTAATTATCAGCTCAATGAGATCTCTAGGAGTTGAATGAGGTGTACTTTATTAATATTTGAGTGAAAACCTTCAGGATAGTAGATCTCCAGGAACAGGGTTGGGCAGCCCTGCTCTACTGTTGCTGTTGAATGAGGTGCACTTTGTTATGGTTGGAGTGAAAACCTACAGGACGATAGATCTGCCGGGACAGGTTGGGCACTCCTGATTTAAGCCGTATTAACTTGGTTGCCTAATGCACACTAAACATGCTTGCTCTCTTTGGCTTGTGTATACAGTGTGCCGCCGCCTGTTTTACTGTGTTAAGATGTTAACCGGGGAAGTTGCCTTTAAACTGGAGGAAAAGAACATGAAGTACCAAACCAAATTCAGTGGGGGAAAGGGGTATGTGGTATTGCCACAGTTCAGGTAATCTGAATTGAGTGATATAATACCTTTGGAAGTCTGGTAGACAGATTGGAAGCAATGGGGCTTGCAAGTAGCATAGATTGCTTTTTTATTACGTAACACAGCCAATGTGCCTAAAGAATGGGGGAAGAAAAAAAAAACTCAAAGGGGGAAGTTTCCATCTTAGTTCATCAGAGAAGAATGACTGGCTTTATGAACCCCTGCAAGCATGGGAGAGGTCTACCAGCAGGCCTGGGTGACTGAGGTCAAAGAGAGGGGCAACACCTCATCATCCATCCATAGATCCTCCCTATCCCAGTGTCTCTGCCCCCATGCCGACTGCACAGTAAAATGTTCAGTGTTAAAGAGTATATATGGTCCCAATGAGGCTCAAATGTGCTCTCTTATAGTTTAATTATGACTGGACATTTTACTGTATGGAATCAGGGAATTCAGCTATACCCTTAACACTCTGTGCCAGGATTCATAAGAAATAGCAAGTGTCCTGACAGATTGCGAGGGGAGAAGGCTTTGGGCCAGGCTGGCTTGCTTCTTCTGCTCTTGTTACGGAGAGATCACGTCCCCTCACCACCTGGACCCCTGGTGTAGGTTTGCCTCCCACCACTAGGGGCAGTGGACTTGTTGCTCCGCTCACATGGCAGCAGTTTAGCCATTCTTTGCTTATGTGCTAAAAGAAGCTGCTGGAAAAAATGACAACTTTGTGTTTGCAGGTTGACCACTAGCCACTGTTATTGTGTAGTTTATTGAACTGTGCTCTCATGGATTGGTGTGTTTTCAATCCTAACCTAAATTCCTTACCTATTCCTATTTTTTTAAACCTATGCATGTATGTCCCTTTGTTCCGACAGCAAATTTAAATAGACATGTCCTTTACTACATATTTCAGTTCGTCTTTATGTTTCCGCTATTAGTCCTGGGAAACTGGAGGATATGGATGACCCGTACTACCAGGAGCTCTCCACCAGCAAGTCCATGGGAAGCATCCCGAGTGACAGCAGAACCTCATCCACCAGGGCAAAGTCCAGCGTCAGGAAGTCATCAACTGAGAGACCCGCCTCTGAGCCAGACATGCCCAGACGCCCCATTGACAAAAGGTGCATGTCCCTTTAACTGCAAGACAGACACGGTTTCCGCCCACAGGGAGGGTGGACATTTTCTCTGGTTGTTTCAAATGAACATACTAAGACAAAATACCCAGTGGCATGCAACTGCAGGAGATAATTAGGATATTTTAGTCTTCATTAGCTATTTTTTCTTTCTCTCCCATTTTGTTTGCAATCTCACATTACCTTTACCACTTTATTTGCAGGAACTCATTACCCAGAATGCCATCAACTGAGAGCCAGGCTGAGGACAACCCCTATGACTACAGAAAGCTTCTCAGGAAGACATCTCAGAGACGGAGGCTTGTGACATAAAGGAACATGAAGCACAAATCTGTCATGAGGGGTTTCAGATGCAAAAGCAATATTAGCCTGGTCTGGGGCTGTGTGTGTGCCTGTGTGTGTGTGTGCGCGTGTGTGCATGCGTGTGTGTGTGTGTGCGCGCGTGTGTGTGTGTGTGTGTGTGGTGTATGCTTGTGCACGTGTGTGAAGACTCAATGTTAGATTGCCTCAGTTGCTGGTTTAGACAAACATCATGGAGTTTGTGGACTCATTGTTAGAGACTGAGAGCAGTCCTGGCATAATCATTCCATGGTACATTGCAATGGCATCTAGATGTAATGTAATTATATTTCTGATTGTTTGAAAAAGCTGCAGAAAAAAGATTGTGCATAATGCATAAACCCACAACTATCTTCTTTTTTTTCACTTCATTGTATTTATATTTTTGGTTTCAGGTTTAGCTTTTGCCTCTTTATCAAAACATTTTTAAATGTTTGGATTTACAACTTTAAGCGTGTATAATGCTAGAATATTTTCAATTACTTGCAAATAGAATGGAGCCCATTCCAAGAGAATGTACTTTCTAAAATTTAAATAAACAATGTAGTGGAAAGGTCACAATATATAAAATCTAGATTTATTCTGAAAGCTGTTTAGCTGTTTACTGTGCACGGTAGCTATGCATGTGCAGCCATGTGCATTCAGCACAGTGCATGCCAGAATTTGTATTGGGATGCAAATGCATTACGCAGTACCACGCCTTTCAAACAGGGGTGGCAAATGTGGGATTCTACTCCTTAATATTGAGACTAGAATAAGAATGGCTTCCTTTGTAAACACAGGGATAATAAACTTCATCATTTTTCTTGCTGACTGTTAGCTGAAATACCTGTCCCGTTGAAGTTACAGGGTTTACCCCTCCACCCAATGGTGAGGTGGCCAATGTGCTACATGTGTACGCTTTAGTATGCAATGAGGATTGAATGTGTCATGCACATCTGTTGGAAAGTACATACTTATGTTAAATATCAGGCCTTACAAAGCAAAAGGTGGCCTTTGGGTTTTGTACATACTTTATATGCATCTCTGTAAAAGCCAAACATGAGTGTGGTGTAGTGGATTTGGAGAGATGCGATTCCACTGTGTACTGTAAATTTCATGGCTGTAATGTAATTATCCAACAAGTTTTGACATAACGTTTGCAATGGACTCTTAATGTTCTGATGTAATACACTGACTGCTTTATCACGTTTGACTTGAATGGCTGCTCATAGTATGTCCTCTAAATACATTATTTATTATATTTCTTAAGTTGTTTCTTTTTATATCTCAAGTGAGTGACAATATATGATCTGTGTGCCCTTGGTTTTTGCTGTTTTCTAATGGTTGTTTGGAAGGGTGGTAGCTGGTGAATTGTATCTTTTTTGTATCCTTTGTCCATATTTCTTGATCCTTAACTGTCGGAGGAACTCAACCTATCTGTCAAAGAGCATCCCTCTACCCTAAATCGTTCAGTAATTCAAGAGCCCTTGAATCCCTAATGGCCTGCCATGCTAAAGGACACTTTCTTTTGTTTTTATCCTTCGGGTATTGTGAGCACTGTTATAAATATCCAGACAGAATAAGATTTGGAGGTACCTGTAATTTTAAACATGAGGTCAATTTTTAATTTCCAGATGCTTACATTGTTATTATTCAAAGAGACGTCTGGGGGTCATGACAACGATAAAAGCCTGCCAATTATAGGCTACAACAAAGAATTCAACTCAGGCAAATTCAGTGCCTGTTTTCAAATGGTTGGTGTGTGTAAACACATTTTCCTTCTTCAACCAACGAAAAGAATATCCTACAAAAATAGTTATGGCAAATTTCACTCGTTTTATAACAGGCCTACTTATATAGCTATGGACTGTTTTTCCATTTTTCCTAAACCTAGGGGCCTTTCAGTTACTGCCCGTCCCTCCATAGTGTACACGGCATCACAATGATAGATGACGCATGCCACTGCAGCTAGAGCGCGAGTCTTATATGGATGAAACCCATTGCCTCAGATGACCCTATTAATAGCACTGTCCTCTTTTTACGTCTCTGTGACAGATTTACTTACATTTGTCTAAACAGCTGTGTAGCCTACTGTTCTTTCTTGTATAATAATTCTCCATTAAGCAATTTCACCGCGCAGCAGAAATTAAATGGCAAAATAGGTGGTGGGTTCAGTTTTTTCCCCCCTTTTAATTGGCAAGGTGGGCGTATTTGAATGTGCGAGCGTGCGTGCGTGTGTTTGTAAGACCATATTTACATATTTCCAATAAACACACAATATATGTAAATCTATCCACGAGCAATAATTATTCCTACACATGGCCTGTTATGCGAATTCTCTGGTCAGAACCTGAAGAAAACCTACCGCAAAAGCATAATTTGATTGCCTTAGTAGCTTAGTCAGTACAATGATATGGGATAACATATTTTTGTTCGACTGTGTGGTTTAACTGGCAGTAAGGATAAAACGGCATGTAGGCCTATAATATTAGGCCTTATTAACGCCACCATTTCAAAAAAATAAAAAAAGAAAGAAAGCCGCCAATTCAAACGAATAAATATGGGCGCAGCACGTAATCAATGTATTAGTTAACGTGACTACTTCAGTTGAGGACCGTAAATTATATTTATCAACTAGCCTATATTTCAAATAGAATCTGTTTATTCGGACCGATGTTTGGCATCCAGGATGAGTGGCGTGTAAACGCGGGCTGACAGAAAAAAAATCCGAATGGCCTTCAGAGTACAATCACTGCAAATGGACTGCAGATTTGAACGCCACGCTTCACGGAGCGCTCAGCTTGAATTGGCACATAGACCTATAAGTTATTACTAATGATGTCTGCGCTGTTAAGTTATTTTTTACTTGAGGGAAGCAATTACGACGGTTGTGGGAAATTCAGCGTTGCTGAGCAGAATAGGCTGTGTGCAACTTTTTAAAAAATCCAGTGGATATCTCCAGCTCCATGCTATTTTCCGAGACAAAGAAGGGGACAACAGTTGTGGATTAGTGGTCACGATTTACGACGTAACCCCTTCTGTCAGGAGATGAATCACACAGAAGATTTATGACGTGAAAATAGGTTAGAACTAGCCTACGATAATCACGAGCCTTTTAAAACTGACGAATTCCATTATAATACCGTGCACTACTTTGCATGGTGGATTAAGAAATTCTCCCAATTACAATTTAAAACTTGCACGTGAAACATTTGCTGTTATTTTTCATTAACATTAGAATAACGCGCTCCCCGTCTAAAGTTCACCAAATAGGCTGTTAAATGCAAGACCGGAAGATAGCTGTCATTCATGCGAATATTTGTGATCCTCTTGAAATGCGCACGTGTGGTTTGGAGTGAGTAATTGCTTTCCCTCCTAAATGCTTGCAGAGCTCAGCGTTTGACTCCCAGACGCTGCGCAGCTTCGTTTTCAGCGTTCTGTGTTCCAACTGTTCGGTACCTGTGGAAGTCCAGCCAGAGAGAGGCAGCTCGCTCTTCACTGAAGACGGAGCCGTGGTTTGTGTTTGCAGTTGTGTGGCCGCCGCGGTTAACACTCAGGTGGATTTCTTATAACTGCCGAGAACTCGAGGGGACAAGATCAGCACCGCGTTTCTGAACAGCTCCCTTTAGCCCTCGGTGTGTTATTTCCCGTCTGGATGGGCGCTATTTGTCTCCGTCTGTGAGTGCTGATAACTGCTGGCGAGTATTTCCAATGGCATCACACGGTTTTTGGTCTCTTGGAGCTGAAAATGCGGGTGACAACAGCAACCAAAGCCCCAGCACACGTAAGTAACGGAGAAAGCATGAAAAGAAATGCAGCAATGGAGATTGTTTAAAGCGTGACCCGTTATGTTAACGTATTATGAGAATAGCTCATTATAACAGGCACATCTGTTACCGTCTGCATATTTTCATGATAACTCATTCAATGTGTTTGTTCTCAAAGCTGACCCATATGGTAAAACTAATGTTTTGTCGATTTTACAAATTTTCATATGTTAGCTTTGCGCAACGTATTTTGGGCGTATTGTCCATGTTTGAGATTCATGCCATAGTTTTCATTCTACGTTTCCGTCCACCCGTTAGCCCAATAAACGATTTTAAACTGAAAAAAAAAAAAATGAACTTACCATTCGTAGCTATTGTCGTTGCTTTGCATTAATTTTATATTTTAGGCAATTGAAATTAATATCTCTCCTTTTTATTTATTTCAACGAATTTTTGTTGCTCTGTTTAGCAAGAGCTTGGTGTCAGGCGGCGGCACAAAAATTTTCAGGAGGCATCGGATCAAAAATATGTGGTATGTTTGACTGAAATAATTTCAGTTGTGCATTTTATGTAGCCAATTGTTTGATGGTCTCACAGTCGGCGAGATAAAACTGTCATTATATTATTCTATATTTCGTACAACTGTGCGCCTGTTAGTACAAAAACAGACTTTTTCGCTCTTTTTATTTGTTTATTTTAACTTCGTATATTGTTTAGCTCTGCTTAATGTTGGAGAGGCCGAGAAACCAGCGGACCCTGCCGTCAAGCAAACCGAGGTTGAGCCAGAGACCTGCAGCTGCAACAAACCTTGCAATTGTTCCAAAACGAATGTTGGTTTCTCAGATCTCTATTCAACAGGTATACACTCGTTCTGTTGTTGCTGCTTTTAATAAAAATGATCTTATAGGCTATAACTGAGATGCGAAATGTACTGCAGACTAACAAAAAAGCTTATCTATTAGACTGCACACTTAAAATAAAAGGGTATATTTTCACGCATGCTGTTTTTTTCCCATTGGGCAGAATTATTAGAACACTAAATAAATAATAGGCTAGTCTTATTATTTGTTGCAAAGATTTGATTCAACGATCTTAGGCAGAGTTTGATGATGTATCCGTCCAATAATATAAAAAATAATTTCTGGCCTTAAATCTTTTTTTTTTTTTTCCAAATGCCTGCGTCCGTAGTTTTAATAAACACTCATTTCAATGTATTTGGCACCTACAATAACGACAGTTAGGCTAAATGCTAATTGCCTGTTGTTCTCAAGGTCGAATGAAGTACATTTAATTTCGAGATAAAGTTTAAACACAAGTCTATCGTACATTTAAATATTTTTTGCATTTTACAGATCTACTTCCCGCTACGAACGGGGACGTTAAGACATTGAATTTTCTTCAAGAGGTTGTGGACATTTTGCTGGCATATATTGTGGAGTCGTTTGACAGGTCAACAAAAGTAATTGATTTTCATTATCCAAATGAATTGCTTCAATCGAACAACTGGGAACTGTCGGACGATCCAGAAACACTGGACGACATTTTACTTACTTGTCGTGCTACTCTGAAATACGCCATAAAAACAGGTAAGCAATGCCTGTTATTTCAGCCACATTCTTACACTGTATCTCAAGGGCCGGGGGTGGTACAGCAATCTTATTTCGTTATTTCGTTTCAACCGACGTGATCGAAGAGTCTGAGTGAAAAAACACAAATAGGCCAAATCGAAATTATATATATACACATATAATTTCGATATACATACGCACACATAGTGTATTTTTTCTTTTCAACTGATGATTAGTTCTATAAACGCATCCGATTTCCTATATCCCATCTGAGTAAAATGTATGCTGCTATTTTACGCATTTCCCCCCGGAGCTGTGCCACTTCTATATTTAATTGAGCTAAGAAAAAGTCAATTCGTTCATTTTCTAGAAATTTTTTTTTTTTAAGGAAACAACGGGCGAGTGTTACTGCCGAGCTCACCCCCTCCGTTACACCTATAAGTGCTCAGTTAAACCTGTTACTTGTGCTAGTGAGGCGTGAAATGATCAGCTGGCTCAACGGGAGTGGAGGCTGGTCCCCTCCTGCAAGGCTGCCTGGTGTTTCGCTATCATAATTAGTCCATATTGAAGAGAAAATGGGAAATGGCAAGGAGCCAATTTATCCTCTGTTAGCCCCCCAAGCCCAACCCCCGTTATTCTTTTCAAAATAGTGCATTTATTATTGTTTTGACCCTTGAAAATCTTACTCTAAGAACCGCCAAATTATTATTATTATTATTATTATTATTATTATTGTTGTTGTTGTTGTTGTTGTTGTTCTTGGTGATGCGAGAACGCATACGAATCTTTGTTTATTATTATTGTCAGAATTGTTATTAAAATTTGTATTGTTATATTTATTTATTTTTTATTAAGCCCAAAGCCCCTCTCCGTCCATGCCCACCCTACCCACCCTACCGCAGCCAAATGTCGAACAACGGCGTGTCGATGCCAGTTACTCGGCGTTTCAAATGTGTTGAAAAGTAATTTCCACATTACATTTTATTTTATTTTAATGGGTGATACAGTTTGTCCAAATCTTGTTGGTTATTTTAAACAGTATGGATTGAACGTGTTGTCTAGGGGTCGAGACAGTAGCCGAGGAGCCAAACAAAATCTCACACCGGAATGGGACAAAAAAAAGAATTGTATGGTTATTCAAACACGGTACTAACTATTTTCTATTACACTTTATTCCTATTTTGATTACTATGTATAGCTCATCCGAGGTACTTCAATCAGCTTTCCACCGGATTAGATATGGTCGGTTTAGCAGCTGACTGGCTAACGTCAACTGCCAACACAAATATGTGAGTATGGTTTGTCTGTATCGTTACCAAAGCTTATTTCCATCGCCATTTTTTCCGTGTCTGCAATCACTGATAGCAGGAGCTTTGCATATACACAATCGAAATGAAATAATCACTGTAAGACAGCGCCGAACATAATGGTTTAATTTCCTGCCCGGATTTCAAGATTAGATGATGAAAAGAGACCATCAATTCAAGTTATTATTTTTTTTAAATGTCGACTTTCGTCAAAAGTCATTTTGAACTAGTGATAGTAACATTTGGAATTTAAAATGATTTTGTATACGTATTTTGTATATTTAGAGAGGGATATATCATTAGCCTATATGTTCAATTAAATAGTTTTTAAAGATATCAATAAGACGTTTGCAATTAATGAGTAGTTATTTTCAATAAAAGTTAAATATTAACATAAATGTAAAACAATATTTTCCATCATGTATATAACATTAATTATCTATCCATATTATTCAGAGAGTAAAAACTGTCATTTCTGTTGTACATTTTGTTTTTGGTATTGTTTATTTATTTATTTACTTATTTACTTGTTTATTTATTGTTTCGTTTTTTGTTTGTTTGTTTTTGTAAATGACCTACATTTTATAAAAGAGAGTGTAGAAGACTGATGTTGAAAATATGGTCGGAAATAGCCGGATATCTCATATTTCCAGTTTTGTCCTGCTACTTCTGTAAAGTCCTTAATAAAATTGTATTTTACAGGCTGCATAAGGTACAAACAATTTATGGGTTTAACGGCAGCCTAAATATCTGTGATCTACAGCCTTCAAGTGAGTCACTAGATGGAACATGTAGCCTCCTCGAACAGAACTGCACATGCCTGTGCTGCCATTTGTCAATCAAATAAGAGCTAGGCAGACCAAAAAAAGTGAGAGAATGCTTGGCCCACGGGCCTTTCTAAACAGCTAGAATCACGGGACTGGCTTCGGGCCATTAAGTGACCATTTATTGAAAGGTTATGCATACAAGTACCTTACTACCAGTGACCAATGACATTAGAGCTTGTAGTGGATTCCATCATTAAAGCAAGAGGAGTCCAACAGTGAGGGCTGGACTGTTCTATGACTGCCTCTGACATTAATGTTGCTAGGTTAAAATTACTCTTGCTATGGTAACATGAATACTGAATATGAGTAGTTATACGGAGTTATGATTTCAACTCAGATGTAAATACAGCCCCAAGATCTGTGTGGATAATGGCAGAAAATAACAGTAGCTTAATAAGAAAATGTCTCTGGGAAGGTCATAACGACCTCTAGGCACTATCTCCACTGAGCAGTGTATCTTGTACCAACTGAGCAAAATTGTTTGTGCCAGTTGACCAGTGTGTTTTGTATTTTGGGGTTTTTAAAAGGTAATTGCAGCCATTTTCTGTCACAAAAGAGAACACAATTTACTGCCTCGGACCCTGTTATTCAGTAAAATTTAATAAAAACTATATGTGTGTTTGTGTGTGTCCCCGCAACCTTGACTTTGGTTTTAGGTTCACCTACGAGGTCGCACCGGTTTTTGTGCTGCTGGAGTACGTGACACTGAAAAAAATGAGGGAGATCATTGGTTGGCCGGAAGGTCGAGGGGATGGAATATTCTCACCAGGTAGGTTTACCTTCAAGGTTTCACATCCTTCAAAGTCTTTTTCCTCAAATGTGGGTTTTCAATGTGCTGCCCCTCATTGTGATTGGCAGCTCTCCTCAGGCAGTGGAACTGGGATATTTCCTTTTTTTTTGGGTCATTAAAATTATTGTCTTTCAGGTACTAAGCATCAACCTAATTTGGACACTTTATGTACTAGTGAAGCTTATTTACAATTTAGTGTAGGCTACAGTGAGATAAGTGTTCCCCATGTTGAAATGCAAGTACAGCACCTAGACTCAAAATATGATCTATTCATAGATAGTGCTTGTAATGCACAGTGAAGCATTATGTGTCCTGTAAATGATTTTAAAAATCAGTATCAAATAGATGGGAGTGAAAGATTTTGACAGGGAGTGATTGAGAGTCGGATGTTCTCCTCTAGGTGGCGCCATCTCTAATATGTATGCAATGCTGCTGGCTCGATTCAAGATGTTTCCTGAAGTGAAGGAGAAAGGAATGTCATCGGTTCCAAGGCTGGCTGCGTTCACATCTGAACACGTAGGAGCCTTTTTTTTTTCTTCTGCTTAAACTCTAAATGTCATATCCAGAGTGTGAACAAGGGGTAGATAATGCTTCTGGATTTTTGGGGATGGGATAGTCTTACACTATTTATTCAGGTAACAGACAGTATTATCCAGGGAAAACATTTTTTTTTATTTTTTAGAAAAATGACCTCACCATTTACACAGCTGAACAATTCAGGTTAAGTACCTGTCTCACAGTCTCTGAAGTGGAGTCCCATGTGGGATTTGGGCCTGTGACTTTCAGGTTATAGGTTATGTCTCATTACCACTGTTGTACTATGCCGCTTTCATTGGAGCGCAAATAAAACCACTCTCAACCAAATGCATCAGAACGATGAGAACCTCAGAGTTGGGAGTCACGTGGGGGTTGGCGTTTCGTATGGTGCCGCTGTTGCAGCTGTAACACAGAGAGTCATTCTGACGCGCCGTTCTGTCGCGTGTGCTAACGGTGACCTGTAAAATTCTGCGGGTGTTTCATCCATCCATCGGTATTTCTAAATCAAATGTCATCGTGTCACTTTGATGTTTTTGCAGCTGATGTGAAGCTAACATGCGGGTCTGGCGTGGGCGAGGACACATAGCTGTCATTTCCTGCCTTTGGGCTCTCGCACACTGCATATACTTCAAAGGCACCATGTGGAAAGCAACCAAATGTGCATTCTGGAAATGTGTGGTGTCCTTGCTGCTGCCATCTTGTTGTCAGATGGTCAAAAATGACTCTTAATTTTTATGGGCATTCGTTACCATCTCACTGTTTATGGAGATTCATATTTTGCCTTTCATGATGCGATGGACACAATTATGCATGGATTAAAGGGATCACTTTTGGAGGGTTTATGATATCATTTATATTTCAGTGTATGTCCTCAATTGGCCCGGTAGTTTTTATGTGCAGTGAAGGGCATTTAAGTTTCAGATAACTTCACTATGGCTGGTATAGGGGCATTCAGGGTTTTGTCATTTAAAGCCTGAGTTTTTAACAGGGAGTCAGTAGACTCCTGGGGGTCCTTGAAGGTACTGTAGGAGATCCCTGGCCATGCTTGATATGCAATCACTATATACAGATTTGGAAAAATGGAAATAAATATATTTTATAAATATATAAAATATGTGAAACATTTTTTTTTTAATATAACCCCTTTTTATCAATATTAATGGTCCTCTGTATGCCTTTGAGTCTAGGTGGGGTCCCAGGTTCAGAAAAGGTTGAAAACCCCTGGTCTAAGGCATGAAAATACTTCACGTAACTGCAAAGCAGCTTGATAGTCACGTTATGTTTTCAGAGGCCCTACATATGAACAGAATCATTTTAGAGGGCTAATTCACAATTCATTTTGTCAATCCCATGGACCGGTGTAGCCATATCGATATAGAAAGCCATGCCACAATTTAATTAAATACAGTGGCCGTAAGTTGCATGTGCATATAGGAAATAGCTCCAGGCAAAAATAAGAGTAAACATAATTTCTTGAAGAATAACCAAGTACTATTATTGATGCCTTACATCACTGAAAAATCCACTTTGGAGTTGTACCACTGTACCACTGATACCAGCTATCATCAGACACCTCCTCAGATACCAATTATCTTCACTGCACACAAAAAAGTGGTCTTGGCACTAAAATTGAATGAATGAATGAATTAATTAATTCATTCATTTTTTTAAAACAGAAAGTGAACCATCCCTTTAATTTATTGCACAGCATGGCATTTGTAATATGAATGTTAGTGTGTTGTAATATTTAGATGTGGTCTCATGTAAGTTGTTTACCTATGCACAGAAGACTGGATTAAAATGTGAGGATTTAAATGAGCTTTGATTTTAAAGTATGTCTTGTCTATTGAGATGTGTATAGGAAATACTGTGTTTAGCTCGATAATGTCCTGTGAAATGGCTCCCTTGGTGTAGATGTAATATTTAAATAAGGTATATGCTACAAAGTGATGGAGCTAAGTAGTTCCAGTACATTGAGCCAAATTAGATTTTGACCCTTCAAGTGTTTAAGACCAGTCCTGGCACAGTGCTGGATGAATTCTAGTCCAGGAGTTCCCAGACTGGATTCCTGTGTATATACTCTTGATATATATATATATATATATAGACACACACACACATTATACAGACAGGTGACACATTAAAGGAAAAACCTGAATAAATGAGTGGAGAAACATAATAAATGCTGATGTTTCCATACAGGTGTACTGCATGATACAGTTAAATGATAAACATCCTATCCTGCTCTGTGGCATGTATAAAAATGCTGAGCAGGCCCAGGTGACCTCAGTTTTGGATCATGATAGCAACAGATCTAAGTGACTTTGTAAGAGTGTTTATTATTGGGGCGCGGATGGCAGGCGCTTCAATCACAAAGAGCCGGTTTGGTGGCCCGTTGTGGCCCAGCACCTTGCTAAGACACTTTATGTTAGTTTTTCCTTTAATTTGTCACCCATACATACATATATATATATATATAAACACTAATTACTGAAAGTGTGGATACCTGGTCACTGAATCATTTTAGGAAAACGAAAAATGGAAAAGACAAAGAAATCAGCCAAACCTGTAGTGCGTCAATAAAGTGAAGGAAAAGTAATGTTTTTAGCAGCCTTAAATGATCAATAAATTAGCTGTTGCAAAAAGCAGTGGTGTACCAGCAGTACACTATGGATGCCCCCTATCTATGCTTTAGACAAGAGGCCTAGACAAGATTCTGGAGAGCCACAGTTTTTTGTTGTTACTTAGTACATTTGATTACACAATGAACTTACCGCCCTGGTTTCTTGGGTTGGAATTGGTTCTGGTGTTCAGACGAAAAGCAGTAGACATTAGGGCTCATTTTCTTGTAGACCAGGGTTACTCAAATCTGGCCCTCAAGGCCAGCAATACTGCAGGCTTCCATTCTTCACCAGGTGAGTGGAATCTTAATGACATTCAGCGAGATTATCCAATCAATGAACTATCAGGAAGACAGGAAAACCAGCACTACTACTGGCCTCAAGGGCCAGATTTGAGTATCGATGTTCTAGACTGTAAGAAATATGCCAAAGCCTAGATGGGCTGAATGACCTGGTGTGTTATATCCTTTATAGGCAAAAAGGAGATGTCAGCACTCTAGAGCCATTTTATGACTGCAATTAAGACCCCTTAGTTGAGGAGCTTGGTCTTTAGCTCATCATGCTAATTGCATCACTTAATGTGACGTGCAGCTGAGGAGGACTGTTCAAAACCCACAACGAACCTGCTTGCATTTATCATCCGTTTATATATGGGGTTATTCACTCATGGCAACGAAGGATGGATAAGTTCTACGTATGCTTTACCATGTTTTTCAGAGTCACTTCTCAATCAAGAAAGGGGCTGCTGCTCTGGGGATTGGCACCGACAGTGTCATTTGCATCAAGGTTGACGAGAGGTAGGTCTGGAGTCATACTAGAAGACATCGCTTTGCTACTGAAACAAAATTATGTGTGTAAATCGGTGAAGCATTAAAGAAATAAAACCCAGTTTCCTTCTCCAGAGGTAAAATGATACCATCGGACCTTGAGAGAAGAATAGTTGAAGCCAAACAAAAGGTAATTCGACCAACGGCAAAAAAAAAAAAAAAACGCACACAGAAGCAGCTTCACCATGTGCATCCTGTCCTGTTCTGCCTTTTACTGCCTCCAGCCATGGTAACAGCATTGCACCATTCTTGGTGACATGTCATCTGAACACATCACTTGTTCTGTGGCATTCGCCATTAATGGATCAGCGTGGAGTGTCTGTTATGCTGCTCTTCGAAATGGCAATTACAATGCATCTGGGGTCCTATGTGTAAAGCCTTTCTGAGTGACGATTCACTCTTAAGTGTGGGGGGAGGAAATGTACTACTACAAGAATAAGAGATAGGTATAAATGTTTTGTTGCTTTAAAGGTACTACTGTATTTCCATAGCACAAATTTAAAAGACCTCATGAGTCTGGCATTGTTCTTATCAACTGGTATTAACTATTGTGGAGTTAAAAATACAGTATGTAATAATAATAATAATAATAATAATAATAATAATAATAATAATAATGAATCTTTCAAGCAAAAGCTTGTTGAAGAGTTCATGCAAAGTCTTTGAAGGGGTACTAAATGACTGATTTGCCATTAGTAGATTTCTATTAGCAGAGCTATAACACAGACAATTAGAGCTCTTAAAGAGTTCCGAATTTGGAAAAGATTCATTGATCTCCCACAAAAAACCAGCGGATGTCCAACAAAGGCAAATTGCATGATCTGCCCAGTTTGCCTGACTTGCCTGCCCTCAGAGTTCAATATTGACAGTAAAAATATAAATCTAGCACTACGTGCTTGGAACAATTACTAGCTAATTAGTATGCATAACCTCTATCATTAGTTGCATACTAGTAAATCACTTTGTGGCTAGCCAGCCAACCAACCTTGCATCCTTTTTTCTGTGGGCTATTTGTCTGTTTATTATAGTGGCCTGCATTTAAATGAAAGCATTTGTTGGAATGCAGAATTTTTTAATAGGAATTGTTCTGCTTTTTTCACACCATGCTTGCTGTTTTTCTAGAATTTACTCTTTCAGTTAAATGTTGCTTAAATAGCATTCCATAAATATTGACAAGGAAACCACTGAACTTTGAGCCCTTGTATTTTGGTTCAATTTTTTCCTCAGCAGGTTGAATTCACAGATTTACAAAGTGGAGTACAACTGACTCTCGCTGAACCACTTTATTTTCACCTTTAAAAGCACTCCTTATATAACAGAAGAACCCTTAACTTTTCAAACAGCTGGGCCTCATTCTCCCAGAATCCCCTCAGTCACGGCCTGAATGCCAGCCTGGGATCAGGCAGGGCTTTGTTCCATTAGCGTTAGTACGACAGCGTCTCTCTCCCCTCCCACAGGGCCATGTGCCATTTTTCGTCAGCGCCACCGCCGGCACCACCGTGTACGGAGCCTTCGACCCCCTCATCGCCATCGCCGACATTTGCCAGAAGCACAGCGTGTGGATGCATGTGGACGTGAGTTTCACCGGGGGTCAGTGGTATGCGAGGCGCCATGTTGCATGCAGCTGTTAGCTGCGCACTGCGTGTCCTCTGAAAGCCTCAGGAATATCTCTGAGGTGTGAGTACAGCTCTGGTTAAGTCAAGTAATGAAGTTGTTTGGTAAAGCCTTCTCTGCGTAGACCAGACAGCAGGCTGGGAGAGATCAATTAAGGCACTGGCGTTTCACGGGTGTGCTGGTGATATTGCGCCACCTGGGTGTTCGGACCACAAGCACACAAGCACGGTGGATTGCAGTGTGCTCAATATACTCAAATCTGCTCATTTTGTTTGGTTCCCCTTCACCAGTTTCATCTGACCTAAATGCACAGGGGCTGGTGATTTCCCTCAGTGCAGATTAACAAAACTGGAGCAGAGCTCATAAACCCTTCTCTCCAAATTACCCATCATTCCTCTATCACCACGTTTGCAATCTTTCTCCAAGGGAGTGCCTATTAAAGGAGTAGTCACGCTGTGGCATGAAAGGTGGCTCTGGCAGAGGAGGGAAGTGGGTCATCATCACCTCTCCCATATTTTTTAAAAGCCAACAGGATCATACCTCAGAATCATGTATATAAAAGATGCCAACATTTTAAAACGAGAGTCTGTGTGGCCAAGCTCTCAAAATATCATAGTTTCAAACTATTCTATATTGAATGGTGCAATAGGAACATCTGAACTGGGATGTGGTCTTGTTGAGAGAAACAGAGAAACAGTGCCGGCTTTCTGACTTGGCTCGATGTATTCTTTCCATCTGTTTGGAATTCACAAATAAGAATCAGCTGCCCATGGAATTTGCAGTGATGTCTGTTGTAAAGATATCTTTGTCTTTGGTTTTTAAGAAATATTTTGGGATCAGGTTCAGTCCTGAGCAGTTGGTTTACAGTTTTGTAGCGATGATCTAAAAAACCAAAAGACCAAAATCCTTTTCTCCCATGCTCCATTAATTAAATCGGTGAAGTCTCTTGCAGTTTTCAATTAATTTCTAAAAGCAATGGGTTATAAAGACATATTATTTTACACATCAACAGTTTATTTCTTTCGACTTGGTGAACCAGCGCTCTGGGTATAAAATCAGTCAGATCAGTGCTGACGACAGCAGAAAGTGTGTGGAAAACTTGAAGGGGGTGTGGCTTTTAAAGAGTGGTCTCAGAAGGCCCTGTGAAGGGTCAGTGGGTGGGAAATGTACTTGGTGGGTAATGTGCAGGGAACTTGAAGGGCAAAGGTTTCTTAACTGTGCAGGGCTACTGCACGTGCAGACTTGTGTTGAAGCCCAGCACTAAAAGACCTTATTCAACAAATCAACAAATCATTGTTTTCAAGTCAAGACCTTGATTTGTCGAGTCAGGTACTTTATTACTGGGCTAGAGCAAAAGCCATACTTGTACAGCCCCCTTTCAGCGGCGCTCTTACCCGTAAATGTGTCTGCAGGGAGCCTGGGGAGGAAGTCTGCTCATGTCTCGCAAGCACAGGTGGAAACTTAATGGAGTCGAAAGGTCAGTGTATAAAATTCAGCACTTTTTGAGTGTGTGTTGCTGTGTCTCTGTGTTTGTGACCCTCATCTGTAGACCTCAAGATATGTGCAGTAAGGCACATGCATGCGCTTGTGTGTGTGTGTGTGTGTCTGTGTGTGTGTGTTTGGAATATGTACAGTAAGTAGTTTTTGGGGGAAAAAACATGTAAAAGGCAGTTTCCAAAATCCAAATGACAGGAAATAAGGTGTACTCAACCCAACTGTAGGAAACTCTTCCACATTCATCAATGGGAAAACCAAGAAGGGAAAAATAAATCTGCATGACTGTCAATTTTCTAATGGTGTTTGATGAAAAGGCTGTATCCAGAATTTATGACTCCCGTAAGAGATTTTATATTAAATAGCAGTCCAGCAACCACAAAAAGTGTAGCAAAGCAGCCAGTGCAGTATTCAGGGAAATGGGTGACATTAACACAAAGTCATGCCACTTTTGTCATACAAAAGAACCACCTCAAACAGTCAACACATTAAGTGCTTCAAAATATAAAAACTGCTCAAACTCACCCAAACCCCAGAATTCACTGCTCAACTCTTCTTCTTCCTGCCGATGAGGTCACAGGAAGCACATGCTCAAAATAAAACATAAAAGTGTGTTTGAGATGTATTAGATCATTCTCACTTTGCAGGACCCTGAAAGGCTTTAAATAAACATTTTATTTCTTAATTTCAAGAATTATATATTTTAAGCATTTTTCATATGTTTTGTGTTCATGACCTTTTTGCAGAGCCAACTCAGTAACATGGAACCCCCATAAGATGATGTCTGTGCCCTTGCAGTGCTCAGCCCTCCTGGTCAGAGAAGAGGTGAGCGAGGAGCCTCTGACATCTTCAGGACATTCATTTAAAACATGGACGCTTCTGAGCGAGTGTTAATAAGTAATGTGTCTTTTTGACCCAACGATACAAGCCATTTTTTTTACCTAACATCACTCAATCAAAAGTATCAGCATTTAAAAAGAAGATAAAAATTCAAGCCTCACAGCAGTTAGCTTGAACCTGGGCCATCTCAAGCTTAGTGAAGATCTTTGTCCAGAAGAAAAGCTTGTGTCTTGTATTAATAGGGACAACATGTCATGCTCCAGCATCTGTTTTTCCCCCGGCTTTCCACAGGGCCTGATGCAGAGCTGCAACCAGATGCATGCCTGCTACCTTTTCCAGACGGACAAGCACTATGACCTCTCCTACGACACCGGGGACAAGGCACTGCAGTGCGGCCGCCACGTTGACATCTTTAAACTGTGGCTTATGTGGAGGGCTAAGGTGGGCACAGCGCAATTAAATACTGGTGTTTGACTGACAATGGGAGCTTCGACTCCTCCAGGTTCCACTGCAGACGTTGAAGAGGACAGCAGAAATGAAATGAAATGTCTCAAAGTGTATTTAATTTAGAACAGAGGTGTGATACTCCAGGTGTTGTTCAGTACCAGATATTCGTTTATTCATTTATTCATTTATTCATTTAATTTGTTTATTGGTTAAAGAATCCACACTCCGTGTTGCCAAGGCTTTACTTAGCTGCTGATTGAAAGGAAACCGCAAAAAACCTGCCGACATTGCGGCACCCTGGGGCTTGAATTTGACACCCTTGATTTAGGGGGCTCCCTGGGGGCACTTCGAGTAAAGCGTTAGCTAAAGCATGTTGAATAATGTACTCCGTGGCCTAGAACCAAATTCCGTCTCCGGCAGTGTCCCGTGCCAGGGGTCCCATTTGGCGATGAACAACGGGCCGTATCGTTCCCCCGGGAGGGAATGCTTAATTTGTCACGATTCCCGTGGTTGATCGGGTTCTCGCAGCACGCACGCACAGGACGTGCTTTCAGTCTAATAACGCGATGAATGTTCAGCTCAGACGGCGAACCGCAAAGCAAAAAGAAGCCGGCAGGATGCACTTCGAAGAGCACGTACGCTAGCTTGTGCTCTCCTGAAATGACTGAAGAAGATGAGGCAATGGGCCAGGCCAGCCATGTTAAAAAAACAAGGTGTTCTCACTAAAAACACACAAAAAGTATGTATTTTGATTAGTCTTCATTTAAGACCTTATATCATACAAAAATGATGTATGTTGACTTGCTAACATTAAATCTTCAATATGTTGATGGGCGCCTATAAATGCATGTGTATGCTCATCATAACCATCAAATTATGGTTCCTAGGTGGGCTAAACAATCTGTTCTCATCATCAGCATTCATAGTCCTTATTTGTGCTGTTTGTATTTCTATGAGAGTGTATCCCTATTAGTGCAGATACACTGCTGGTCTGATTGTAGACACAAGGCTTTTGCAATGCTGCCATTGCATGGTGCAGGGATGGATCCAGACTCCTGGCTTTTCCACTTTTTAAAAACCCAAACATGATCCATGGGTGGTGCTCCTGCCCAGAGAAAACAAAGCTTCTCTTCACCTCACCTGACAGCGTTGTTTAATGTAGTCAGTCTAGATCAGCCGCTATCAGGTTTGATTCATGCTGTCTGACAGTGGAGAACCAAGGTAATTGCTTATATTACAATGTGAACTGGCAGCAACCCACAGTGCAAGGCCAGGGTTTTTTTTCTTCTTTTGCTTACAGAGCCTTCAACTTGCAGATGTAAGCAAAGGCTGATCTTTATGTCTGCCCCGAGAACGAATGTATTTTTCCCTTACATTTAACGACACCCTTCATACTGACAGAATGAAGCATTTTTGTTGACTGTGAATTATTAATGCAAATAATAATAATGCATGGACTCAGAGACCCTTGGAGTGATGATGGCTAATACTGATTTTTTTTTTAACTGGCTGCACTCCAGAAAGTAAGCAAAATAACAAATCTAACACAGACAGGCTGAAAGGCCCGTTCTTACTACATGGGAATGGTCTCTGTGGAAGCTCTTCATTGGTAGATTATGAAGTGCATGTGGTCCAACCAACATATTAGAAGCCTAGAATTTGTGCATGCCTTATGAAACAAAATAATGTAATAGATTGTTGATTATGATTGTTAATATGTAACAATATTTTTGTGAAGTCAAAAGGTCTTGCTTCTGAATAAGTGGCAATAACCTTAACCCCTTTTTTAAATTTGTGACATAATTGATGATTTTGTGAAGGCTTTTCAGTAATTGTTAATGATAAGTCATAGTCTCTTGAGCCACATTTTAAGTTTGATGGCAGAGTGGACTTGAACACAAACAATGGAAAATAAACGGGCCATCAATTTCAAGGTTTTGAATTTCCGCTAACAGGCGGGTTTAAATATTAAATATTATTTTGATGTTCAGAGCTGGATTTCTCTTTCCCAGGGCCCCCTGGGACATGACAGTCCTCCATGCTGGCCTACCAAAATTGCCAGCCTTTCTATTTATGCTTTTAATTGATACTAAAAGGCAGGGCCGGCCCGACCCAATAAACAAAGTAAACATTTGTTTAGGGCCCCGCGGTTCGGGGCCCCCTCCCTCCAAGATATATATAAAATATTTTTAATAAATAATTGCGTTCCCTATAACAATGGCTTTTTCATTCATATAAATATATTCATTCATATAAATATAATTCTATTGGTGCCAGATCTTGCTGGCTGGGGCTTGGGGGGTGGTTTTCGATCGAAACAGAGGGCCCCATATAGTATTTTTGTTTAGGGCCCCCAAAAACCTTGGGCCGGCCCTGCTAAAAGGCAGAGGAAATTGAGGCTTTGTTCCCACCCAGTTCTAAGATGTAGGACCAGCTGAGTTTCTCACCTCAATTTAATTTGAAAAAATATAATAAAAAAAAACTTCAATGCCACTTTATTCAGTGAACTGTTTTTGTGAACTAGCACCTGTCATCTGTGGCATAAAACATGGATCTGAGGTTTAAATACATGTAGAAATACAAAAATATATTTCTCTCCCATTTTGATTATAGGCATGCAACACATCTATGGTGACCAGAACAAAACAAAAGAAGAGTTGCAAAGAAAACTGTGGCTAGTCCAGCTTAGTGCTTTGTACTTTCCTGTTTTTAAAAAGCTATTCATTGCTCATTCCAATACTGACCACTTGTTTTCCATTACCAGGGCACTATTGGGTTTGAGGCTCAAATTGACAAATGCTTGGAGCTTTCAGAGTACCTGTACAATAAGATCAAGGACAGAGAGGGGTACGAGATGGTGTTCAATGGAAAAGTAAGTGATCTGCCCACCTTTTATCTCAAGTCATATTTTCTGTGTTTTTCTTGTTAAGGAATGGCAATTAAACAGATCATGTTTTCCCCGTACTTCTGTGAAAGAGATGACTTGCTATTTGTGTGCATTGCTGTACATTTTAGCTTTGAAAGCATTTATTTGCCACATGCTTAATTTCAGCATCAGTGTTTACTGGCAACATGTATTGCATTACTTAGAGTCAGGGTGATGAGATGTCTGTTACTGTGTGCTGTTGTTACAGTGAGTTCTAATTATTTAATTCATATAATGTACATATAACATGATTGACGGGAATTACAAAGAGCTATCACGTCAACAGCCATCTTTCGCACCTAATGCAGCCGAAAGCAAAATTCTGAATTCAGCAACAGTGTAATGAGACCTCGTGCCTCCTTGTCCCTGCAGATTGCATTCTTGTACTACATTATGACAATGTTCTTAATGGTTTTTTCAGGGGCTGCCGTGCATATGTGTTCTGTGCGACAGGCCAATTAAGTGTTTGATCCCGTAATAAATGATCCAATTTATTTTGTAAATTGACCTTTGTCCTTGCCTAAAAGGACATTTTAAGGGGCTAAACATGTATACATTTTCACCAGCTCCCCTTTCCCACATTTTATAATTTATGATGCTGCTATAGATGTCGGTGACAGCAACAGACGTCATCGAGGATAAGGACGTATAGCTTTTAATGGGTTTTCTCCTTGGGCCAAAAGTCCTGGGTGCCCGAATTCCACATGTGCAGAGCGGGCTTGCAGAGAGAGCATAATGTACCATAATCAAAGCGGCGAATGGAACGAGGCCCGCCTGGCCCCATCCCAGGTGCTTCAACAGCTGTGCGAGTCAGGGGGTAAAATCGAAGCACAAAGCCATTCAGAGCCTCGCAGAAAAACAGAGGCTCGCAAGCAGCACCAGCCAACGGTCCATAATTAATACTTTGCGCTACCAAATGGGGCTAACGTTAAAGTGGCCCCTGGCGCCAACGCACAGAGCTCAGCTTGCTTTTGAAAACGTTTATGTTTGAACAAGCAGCCCACCCAGTACCGAGGGCTCTGAAAGCGTAGGAGTCCTTTGTTTTAGCACATGAGATGTCGGCACAAGGTGCATTTTAGCCTTGCAAACAGCTGCCTGTCATATCGTAGATAGAACATATTTCTTTGCTGAAATTCTCAGCATAAACAATTCATGTACGCCGTTTAATAGTTTGGTGCCCTCAGTAAGGTGCTTGTGTAATTATGTGTTTGTGTGTGAATGTTTATATCTGTGTGTGTGTGTGTGTGTGTGTGTGTGGTGTGCATGTGTGTCTGTGTATGCCTGTGTGTGTATGTTTGTGCACGCGTTTGTGTGTGCGTGCGTGTGTGTGTGTGTGTTTGTGGTGTGTATGGGTGTCTATGCATGTCTGAGCGTGTGCTTTCAAGCGTGTGCTTTCATGCTTGATATAATGGTAAAAACATTTGACAATGAATAATGAGCAGGAGTTGTGAATTATAATTGATAAACCCCCTTATTCTGTTCACCTCCCTCCAGCCACAGCACACCAACGTGTGTTTCTGGTACCTTCCGCCTGGCGTTCGCTATTTGGAGGACAAAGAGGAGCGGCAGAAGCGGCTGCATAAGGTGAGAGCTCCTTTTTCGTGTTTATCTTCAGCTATTTTTGCGGGAATAGCTGTGCAGGACTCCACCCCCCCCCCCCCCCCCACCCCCCCCCCCGAATGCACTGTACCGCCATGCAAAAAGCACCCACCTGGCCTTAACGTTGGATAAAATGGAGCAAAACAAAGACAATTTGCCGAGATGCGACCGTTAGGATTTTGCAGAAGGCATGGGAAATGAAAAGACACATTATCATGGGGGTGGGGGCTGGGGGTTGGTGCAGTTCATGAATTCAATCATTTGATATTGGCTGTTCTGATGGCAGCCACTCAGAAGCGCCGGTGCCCAAAGAAGCAGGCAGGCTCTAATCAGCAATTAGGAGAACAGACGTGCGTATGCGTGCCAGCCATACAAAGAGCTTTCTCTTTCTCTTCGCTTCTCTCTCCCTCTCTCTCCCCCTCTCTCTCTCTCTCTCTCCCCCACCCCCAACCCTCCACACCAGACAAGGAACCCAAAAATAGGCGGTCATGCGTTACCTGTTTCAGAGACACCTAATGCGCAGGTCCCTGGAGCGTCTGCCACCCATTTCCAGGCACTGCAGTAACCCCGCTAATCATGCCCGTGATCAGCATGGTTAAACAGGGCCAAACAAAGCGCTTAATCAAGGAAACACTGGCTGCTTTTCACATATTATTGTTTTCAACCACAAGCAGAGAAAATTGGAATCTCTAAATGGAATTGTTTAATGGACTGACGAAGATAGGATACCAAAAAAACGCCTTTTTTTCATTTTGAAATTTTCAACTGATAATTTTGCACAAGAACAAGAACACCTCTAATATGTACAAAAATGTGCTGTAATTGAATAGTGATGAAAGCTGAAGACAGCCTTCCATATAAGAATATGTCATGTTTGCTCAGTGGGGGTTGAAATATCACTTTGCTGAGCGCAGAAAACATCACACACGGCAAATATAAGTTTATTTTAAACCATATATATATATATATATATATATACACATATATATTTAATGTTCCTGTGCTTTCAGAACCTATAGTGACTCACACAGAAAAAAGCTACCTTTTTATGGAAAGAGGTCCTGTTTGTCACAAATGTAAGGATGAAATCATTTGCTGACATAAATGTTGCAAAATATAAAATACCTGTATTTTTTTATGATAGAATATTAAAATAAAAAGTGAAATATTTCCTTTAGTTCTATCTATACATGCGCCACATTTGAAAAGCATGTTGGGATGTTATTTGAAACATGAAAATTGAGTTTTACTTAAAGTTACAAGCTTGAAGATTTCAGTTTCGTTCTCTTTGGGGGTACCAATGGCGAGAAGCGGTAATTGCAGGTGTGTTTTTGGACCTCACTTCCCATAGATCCAACCGGATCCAACCAGTGTCACCTGTGTGACGTCAGTCAGTTGGCACCTGGGCCACGCCAACTATTACACTTATTATTTACTGAATAAAAAATGGTTGTTATAAAAGTAACGTTATGTACACACTCATTCATTGTCTAACATTAGGCTAACTTAAGCTGTCTTTACACTGCCGAGCCGGGTTAAAATGCTGTAGCAGACCTGGGCTAGAATTAGTGATGATCAATTTCCACAAACGTTCTTTATCCACCTTTTGCTCGGTATGAACATCTTTACACTGCAGAGAAGAATTAACGGGATTCGCTGTGGCTCGTGCAATTATATATCTCGTGCATCATCATCCTGAATGATTGTTGTGTGATATTTTTGAAACAACTGCCTTGGTTCTGGTTTTGCTAGCTAAACTGTTCGAGAATAAAGCTGAGCTGGGTGTTAAATTGGCAATCAGAATAAGAATAAAACAAAAACAAAGGAGATTTCATCAAAAAAGGGCATCAAGGCTGAATGAGCATATGAGGAAGCGTAATAAAATAATAACAACGCTAATCCATACTGCCGTATTCTTTTATTTAGTTTTCTCCGGCTTGCCATCTTTACACAGAAATCAGACTCTGCTCCACCTATACCCCGGCTTATATATTGATGAACTTGATGGCAATGTGAATAACGGTAACGTTAAGGCCAGTTAAGATCAATGATTCGCAACGAGATGAAACGGTTTTAGAATGTTGCAGAGAAAATTGCAGCGGTGTGAACTTGTTAGTTGCAGAGCCTCTGAAGCCGTTGCCTAGGGTCTCAAAAGACCCACCTTGTCAAATCGCCAAGTGCAGTTTTAGAACGTTTACAATCAGGCATCTTGGAATTTTGCAAGTTGCATCCAGTCTCGTTGCGAATCATTGATCTGAACTGGCCTTTAGTTAGCTACATTGCAACGCTGCAACAAGGTAGCATTGCATTCGAGAGACAGTTTGCGAGGTCTGTACCGGTCGGTAGCATTAGCTAGCGTTTTTTCTAATTGTTAGCTGACATTCGATTGTGTTAATTACATTAGCTAGCTAGCTAACGCAATGTTACTCGATATGAGAGATGGATACTGTGCGCAACATTGTCTAAACTAATGTTGCCTTTATTGACATGGTCCGGTAGCTAGCGTTAGCTGTGCAAATAGCTATGCAATTTAGTAACGTTACACTGTCATCAAATGTAATACGAAATGTACATCAACAAATAATATGACCTCTCATGTTACACAAAAACTTATTAGGGTTCCATACCCCCCCCCCCCCCTTTAACGCCAGCACACGGAAAAAACAGTACGCGCTTACACACAAGTGAGTTGAGAGCAAGCCGTTGCGTTAGCTCCGCCACCTTCTCGACAGCCATGTGGTGATGGAAGCGTCACTAGCATCGTTGGAATTTTCCAAGTGTCAGTCCAGACATAATAATATATAATATATATATATAATAATAATAATAATAGTATTAAAATATATATAGGTCAATCACCATTTGTTACCTAATTAGTAGATAGTGACTTACGACTTTTTATTAATGAACTAGATAGTACTTTAAGTTTATTAATATGATATGAGTAGATAAAATTTTTTTATGAAACAAGACCAGGTTAAAACCTAGTATGGCTGAGAACGTCACATCACAAATGCGTGTAACTTATGATCAGTCATCAGTCATCAAAACATTTGGTGTTGCTAGCCCCGCTGTTGCGGTCCAGCCAAAAATGTATATCATTTCTGGGTTCTTCTATGCTATTGCAAACACACACCAAACGAATGGCTCTTATGAGACTGACTAGATGGTGGTACATTTCATTTCATTTATTTTCTCAAGCATGCAGCCTATGTTCTTTTTCAAGAAGGAACATATGGACTCCAAAACGACTAAGTCAATACAAGGCCCTCGCCTTAACTGCTGGCTGGTTCCTGTAGCCATCACAGATTCAAGCCCCATCTGAGTCATTTTATGACTATGACCAGGAGTCTGAAATTGTGTGACTTTGTTATTCCAGGGGTAGGTTGAGTTTATATTGGCCATGGGTACTCGGGTTACTACTGTATTTGTTCAACAACCAACCAGCCACCTACATTCAAAGGCTTTCCTGTAGTACTGTGTGGCCTGTGGTGTGGAAAATTATGGCACTGTCATTGGTTTCAGTTATAGTGCTTGTTGCATGTGATGTAAACAGTGTATTAGTAACCTAACAGACTCAATTAAGTCCAAAATGGCAAAGAAAAAAAAAAGAAAGAAGAATTTTGACTATACCATTTCAGTTTAATTGATAGTTGTGGTATGATGGATATATTTAAATGGTAAATGGACTGCATTTATATAGCGCTTTTATCCAAAGCGCTTTACAATTGATACCTCTCATTCACCAGAGCATTTAGGGGTTAGGTGTCTTGCTCAGGGACACTTCGACACGCCCAGGGTGGGGCTCGAATCGGCAACCCTCCGACTGCCAGACAACCGCTCTTACCTCCTGAGCTATGTCGCCCCAATGTCGTTTATTTATCTGCTTGATGTCTGCTCATTTGTAGTAAAATAGATTTCTGCTGACAGGATGTGAGCACTCCCTTATTTAAGAAAATCTCTTATTTTGAATGAAAAATAAAACTGTTTCGGAAAGCCTAGTTTTCAGAAGACTCACATCCAGAATATATTCTCGAGTCTTATATCTTATAGATTTTTTGGAGAGAAAGAAAAAATAGTCGTTTAGAGTGGTTTAGGGAGTGTTTGTCAGCAAAGAAGTATGTCCCAATAAATAAAACCTTCTATTTATTTCCAGTCAGTGGTAAAGTCACTAGAGAGGGAATCATCTTCAGCGAGCTTCACAGAGTCATTTCTGCTTGGACAGTGGTGAAGTTGACAGTTGTAGTTGAGTTAAAGATACACTTGGGAAATAGTGGCTTAATTATTTGCTGTGCCAGAGAGCCAGTCATGCTAACTTTAAATGAAATAATTGAAAAAGCCTCCGAATATAAAAGGGAAGATGCAAATTCAGCACAAATTAATTACCTTGCTGTGCGCCTTAACTTTTTTGTGGCTGTTTAACTGATGACCCACCTTGATTTAATTATCACGTTGGTTGTTGCATGTGACTGCAAGAAATTGCCATTCCTCCCAGAAAATTTTATTCAGCTTATTTGCAGATAATACCCCCAGTGAAAGCATTGCACATAAGAAACTGGAACAGTTTGATAGTGGGAGAAAGCATCCCAGTACTGGGCTGTCTGATTGTTTCTCTAAACCAAAAAACTCATTCTTTGGATATGCTGTATGTCATCACTCAGTTGTCAATCCCTGTAACAGTTAAGTGCTACACGGGTCTTAATGTTACTTCAAAGAGTGGACTGATTGTACTATAAAATGGAGGGTAGGCTACCTCTCCATTTTTAAAAGCCCTTATGTATTTGGGGTTGATAGTGAGAACATAACCTGGAGATTCCCAGAAAGATTACCATTCCCATAAAGGAAGCCTTAAAGAACACAGAAATCCTGTTTTTCTATCTGCAGGTTGCCCCTGTCATCAAGGCCAGGATGATGGAGTATGGAACCACCATGGTGAGCTACCAGCCACAAGGAGACAAGGTCAACTTCTTCCGCATGGTGATCTCCAATCCAGCAGCCACTTTGGAGGACATTGACTTCCTCATCGAGGAGATCGAACGACTCGGACAAGACCTTTAAGGCTACTCGGCCAAAACATATCAGACCTTTCCTTTAGACAAATGAAATGTTTGTTGTGAATGTACCAGTATTTCATTTTCTTTCCCTCAAAATGCTACATATAAATATATATAAATATATAAGTTATATTAGACCAATGTATATTTCCGTATAGTAGTGTTGGTGTGAACAACATTGTCCAAAGCCCTGTTAAAATGCTTCTGTCTGCCTTTCGTGTCTAGATTAGAGCATTAGATGTGTCTTCATCCGTACAGTATTTAAATATTATATTCTGTATAGGACATGATTTGCTCCATGTTGGTGCAATAGATGAGAAAACCAAACTAGACTTAATATTCCTTCTAATTCTGATCTAACTCTTAAAGCTGAAACATCACGCTAGGCATATAGTAGGTTTAAGAGGGCGTTTCAACTTACCTCAACTCAATTCACTGCCTTTACATAAGCAATCTCTCTGTAGAGGTTCAGGTTCAATCTTAAAGCAATCCCCCGCTGAGCTGGCTGGGCTGTATTGTAAAGAAAAATGTCAGCGGACAAGAAGAACCCTGTCAAATGTAACACTTTAAAAGCAATCGACTGGTGCCCCAGATTTTCCTGTTTCCACAGGTTCTGACCCTTTCTGACCACCATTTAAGAAACTGTCACTTATGGCAGGAAACCTCTTGAAAGAATCAGACAAGCAGGAGTCCTTTGCAGTTTGAAGGTAATATTACAACATTACATCATATTACAACCAGATTTCACAAATGTTTGCAAAGCTTTTGGTAAACACTTTGCAAGCAAAATGTCAGTTGTCGCTCAGACAAATGCGCCTCCAGTCCTCCAGTTTGTTTTTCTATCTGCAAGTGGCTCTTTTTTCCTTGTGTGTGTGAAAGTTGCCATTGTGATTCTTCGTTCTTTGAAAGCAGCAGCTAAATCTTGCCGAAATGAGGCACATCCCGCCAATCCGGCCCCCGGGGATCGATAATTGGCCACTGCCTATCTTCTCAAAGGTACAGGAAGCCTTATCACATAGATATAATGTCCTGCTGTCAAATCGCTTGCTGACGCACATCAGACCCCCTAAAGAAAGGAGGGGAAAAACTGCCAGTTGAAAAAGAGGTTCTGGCTGTTGCCCCCTTCGTTGATTCCCTGAACTCTGCGAGGGGGTTCTTGGAGATTGAACTGCGAAAGATTTATCATGCTTTGGAAGAGGTTTGGCTCTTTGCCCGACATGCAGCAGAAAGCCAACTTTACTGGCACTAAAACAAAGGGGTGAGATGAACACCCTCTGTTGCCATTATCACATTTATATTTGATGTCAAGCAGTATAGCACACTAGGTCAAGCAGTGTGAGCTTCACCATCGGAATCCACAATTATTGCTTGAAAATTATGTTTTAAAAGCACAACTGATCTTATATGGTAATGGTATTCTCACTTGGCTTGTACTAGCTTCTGACTGCATATTGTAAATAGGATTTTCAAAATGTTCCTGACTAATTACATATCCAAGTCATATACATCCAGTGTATATACAAGAGAATACCAGAGACTATTTGCGAAGTACTGATAATTATTTTTCTCTATTCTATATAAATACCTAAGTTTTATTTCCACTGTTAGTAATGCTTTAGTGCGTGTTAAATACTTGAAATGGCAAAAAATATAGCATATTTTCAATCGTACAGCGCAAGTTCAGGGATTGGCTTTACTCTTGGGAACTGAAAATGTTGGAAGCTTCTGGTGTTTTCAGTTAACTGACAATTTTTGCTTTGAAAACAGTATGTGGGGATATGTACGACTGTGTGACAGGTTTCAAATGAATATGCAAAGTCATGTCTAATCTGAGCCCTGTATTTTTTGTGTATAAGTGATGTACTTGATGGTACTGTATGCGCCAAACTTTCATGGGCCAAAAGTGTTTTTTTGTGCATTTGTAACTGTGTTGCCTTAGTTTCAATTGCCGGTGTAGTCTAGTTCTCCTCAAACTTGAGGCTGTGCACTTTAGAGTGAGATGTTTTGCGTACGATGCCTGAGTATGTGCAATGTCCCATGGTTGTTTCATAGTTTGTTGTATAAACTGTGATTGGTATAAAAAAGAAGTCCGAATGTGTCGCCACTTCTGTGTCCATTGAAGGTCTAAGCCTGGGTTTAAGCTGAAGCCTTGCGTGTTTGTCGTTCAGTTGCTTTTTGTATTCTGCTGGTGTAATCGGTAGATGCGATAAATCTGCTTTGTTACCTGTGCGTGCAGTCGCTGTGGCAAAAAAAAATCTCCCTCCTGCTTTCGTTCTCCAAAAGTAGTTGCATTTGGTTCCGTCTTAAATTAGTAAGCACACTGTGAGCCGGTTAACTTTGGCACTTCATTCGCAAAAGAGAGAGAGTGGGGAAACTAACTGACATAAACATGACATCAGCCATCTTTGTTTTTCTGCTGCTGCTACTAGATTTGCTTATTTTGCACTTGCATGATTGCCTTGCCTTCCAGTTTAGGATATAATCCCTTTAGCCGCAATAGTAATAACTCTTCTTAGTTTTAGCAAATTGCGTAGCCAATAGCATGATCGCATAGGGTGGCAGAGCACCACCATAGCTTCTTTGTGACTTATTCCTGTGATGTTCCACCCAGATAGCATGTATTGGTGTGGCTTCCCTGCCAATGGCCTGCTCTGCGCTAGCTGACTTCCCCTCTTACTCTTTAGCTCTCTGTGTCTCTCTCTTATCAGCTTCAGCTTTGAAAGTAGACTGTGTGGGTCTTAGATGTGCTCTTTATTTCGGCAACTTTAAATATTTTTATTGAACCTCTTGAGCCTTGCTCTCGTAGCCATAAAACCCTTTCAAAGCAGACATTTCATTGCTGCCTTCAAGCACGTTTTCAGGACGCCAGCCATTTCCCAGACATCTGGGGTTTTTTGGGGAGGCAAAATTACAAACCTTGTTGCACAGAGGCAATATCAATTGTGACAATTCAATGTGTGTTGGCTATCTTGATGTAACATGTACGGGAGCTCATTAGGACCAAAATAAAGTCATGTCAGTAAATGTTGATGAAAGTTCTTGTTTTCTGAGTCACTGTGTTAAACTTGAATCAGACTATGACCTGGTATTTGTGAGGTGACATCAATGACAAGTGTGACATGCAGGCCCCTACATGCAGTGGTACTTTGATATTCTTGAAACGTGTGTATTGTATTGGGGGAAAAAATTGAATAAATATTCTTGCCAAACACTGTCTTGTGCCGATAATTTTTGTCATTTTGGGATTTCAGATAACAAGGTCCTGAAAGGTGATTGAATAAATAACTAGTTTTGCGTGTAGCACACAACATGTATACAATAAATTGCCCTCCATGCCCCTTTGGAAGGAAAATGCAGTCAGTCCATGCTCCTGAATGGGGTCGCTCTTTTCTGGACCTACCCTGATATCACAGGATCAAGCCCATAGTCAGCCCTGGCTATGCAGTTGGGTGATAAAGAATTTTCATCCTCATGGCCCCATCTTTCCAGGAGTCAGGTGGGTTTAGGTTGCCGGGGTATCTCTGATTATGCCAGGTGCCCCTCATCAGCGAATGACTGGCTGTCCTCTGATTAGCTCTAGCTCTCCTGTGGTACTTCAGTGCCTGTAGTGTGGAAAATAGCCTATGCCCTGCATGTGCGTGCACCAGAGGAGTGAAAATGCTGGAAGTACTCTTTGTGTGGAGGGAGATGGTGTCGCTTTAACTAGCTGGGGAAGAAGGGGGGGAAATGTTCAACATTTGAACCATGTTTGATTTAATGATCATTTTTTTGATGATATATATTGCTGATGTATAGCCAAAGAAATTGTTGTTTCATTTATAATAATGACCTGAATTGCTCACTATAAATCTAGGGTGGGGTTATTGTATGGCCACATCAAAAAGAGTTACATGTTACATGCACATGCTGAATAGATCAATCAGCACAGCCAAGACAACAGGCCCAAAAACATTTAAAAGTTAAATGTTACATAAAAGCACAAAATCTCCATGGTTACATAATTGTTCCGCAGACAGCCACTTTGCTTTGAAGTGGTGCCCGTCGAACAGTGCTCCTGAGTGGGGACATCTTCAGTTCTCGGGGAGGGTCCAGATGAATGCTCACGTCCTCAGCACCATTTAGAACCCACTCAGGCAAACCTTTTGATGGAGAGTATACTGTCAGCAGACCTGAAACTTTACAGTAATACATCATAAAAAAGGCTTGGGCTGGGTGCACTTTACCTCACTTACTCATGAAAAAAATTTGAGTTCTACATCATGACATAGGGTAATAGTGTCTGATGATAATAATAATGATGATGATGATTATTATTATTATTATTATTATTATTATTAGTAGTAGTAGTAGTAGTAGTAGTAGTAGTAATAATATTAATAGTAGTAGTAGTAGTAGTAGCAGCAGCAGTAGTACTAGTAGTAGTAGTGGTAGTAGTTGTTGTTGTAGCAGTAGTAAAAGCAGTAGTTTTTTTTTTAATTGTATTTATAACTACAATTATACAGCAAATATGTACTAAACATCCCCTCAAGCTTACAGATCCAGAAACACTTGCTTCCAGATTATTTTATATATTACATTCATTATTATGTCCAACATTTCATCTTGTCCTCCTCCTCCTACTCTGTCTCCATGAAGAGTGGTGTTTTGGCCATTTTGGCAGACAATGTACTGTCATCAGATTTTCATATCTGCCCAATTCAAAGCCAGGGGGAACATTCTTAATTGAGAATGAGTAGCAATCAAACATTTAAATGTTCACAGCAGGGCCATTTTAAAGCTTGTGTGAGATGTGTATGTATGCATTTTTTAAAAATTTATAAACTGCATTGTTAAAACACAAACTTGGAGGTTATTATAGGTTATGAATGTGCAAGACGGTGTCAAAGGAAACCCTCAAATACTAAAGGGCCATGGTTTTCTATGTGTTCCTGCACTTCAGGGTTTAGTTAAAGTCAGTGATTGGCTAAAAGGTCCAAACATCTTGTCATGAAATGGCTGCTGACTGAAAGGAACCACAAGAATCCGAAGATACTGCAGCCCTCCAGGACTGGAATTTGAGACCTGTAGTATAAAGCAAAGACAAAGGAGACTACAGAAGGAAGGATGGTAGTGTGTAAAAAACCTGAACGTGTACCCAGATGGCAACAGATTCAGTCCCTTGGTATGATAATGTCATATCCATTAGTATTAAGCTGTGCTTGCCTAATCATATCAAAAAATATGTAACCATGCAAAAAAACGTGTGAATTAAAAGTATGTTTCTAAATGGAAAAATACAGCATTTATTCAGTTTAGGAATGGTATTGATTGTTCACAAAAATGGTTTAATTAAATCAGTTCTAATTTAATAATCTAAGCAGGAGCTGATAAGAATGATCTGAACTTGGCTTTACAGGAAACAGTATTTACAATGTTTCATAGTTAAGAGAACAGTCACCGTGCGTTAATGGGTGTCATATGGAGGCTTGATTCATGCTAAGGTTATTGCAGCACAAAGCAAGTATCTTTTTCTGACAGACAATGAGTATCTTGGCAGTTTATATTTAATCTCTAGATGGTGCTGTTTCCTAACATTTTCATGAAGAAAAAGTGTACCAAACTTCTGCCACCACTTCTTCAATTTGAAGCTAGATAAATAAATTCTAGGTGGTCTAGTGCAAACTACTTCCAGATGAAGTGCTCCATCTCTGCTTCCACCATCCCCTAACCCCCTACCGCCCCACCCCCAACAGGACCAGGGAGAACGCTTTCCACAACAGAGCCCTGTCCCCCTGAAATCCAAAGCCTGTCTGCCTGATGGTGCTGCCATTGGAAATGACGCTTTTCACGATCTCTGTTTAGTCTCAGTAGTGTTTATTCTTAAAGGCATACTCTGCAGGATTTTTACCTTGAAAATATATGAGGAAATAACCATACTCAGTCATATCTATGATGTGCTGCCAATTTTTGTCTTTGGCAAATTTGATATATCCGTGCTCCTCTGCCTGTTTTTCTTCTTCTTGGACTCAGGACTTTGGAATTGCTTTTCCTTGATGATGACAGCAGTAAAAACGGGGGAATGTAAAAATATAAATGGTATGAAAATTGATATAAAACATAAAAACAAATGTGAGTGGGCGTTGTTCAAGAAGGAGGACAGACTTATTCAACACAGGACAATAGCATGGCTAAAAATGCTGCATAGTGTGCCTTAAGCTCTGAATTCATTTATGTGAGCCATTTGGACACCATATTATCAACAGATTTTCTGAAATTCTAGCCCTGGGCATTTCACAGTGAAGACTGAGCTTTCACATATGACCATGCTGCCGATGAACTTGTTCCTTGCCAGGAATCAAGGCTCACTATTCGTGTTGGGTGGGAAACCCCATCATCCCTTTCCTCCATAGAGGATTACATATAATATCCAGGCAGTGGAGTGTCACGGTGTTCTTCTGGGTTAGTGCAATACCCCAGCTGACCAGTCAAATTGTTTAATAAATCATTACATTGCATTCATTTATTTAGCAGATGCTTCTTACCAGACCCACTTATAATGTGAGACAAATGACTGCATCCACCTGAGTTATGTGAGCAACAACATCATACCCAGCCAGCAACATTCCCAGACCAGTAATATAATTAAAGTAGTAAATGATATTACATCATTATGCCATTTGCAGAAATCATAGATCCACACAGATAACATCTATATAAAACCATGAAGCATGCTCTAACAATCCTAGTGATTACAAGAAAGTTCTATGCCTTCATCAATCAAACGATTAATCGTTTCATGCTTTCTGGTGTAGGCAGGTCATGGTCCTGTACAAGAGGTAGAATTCATGGTTTTTATTTGCAGCGGCATAGTTACTGGTAGGCCATTCTTCTGTAATGGGAAAAAAATGTGACGGTGACTTCCCCCGGTGAAGGTAACCACATCTTTCACAACCGCTCATTTCGTTCTGGTCTTTGGATCAGCGGCACCATCTCTGAGCAGAGGCTTGTAATCACTCTTTGCTCATTTAGATAGGGCCCAGCCCACGACCCCAAACACCCAGAAAGTAGACCGCAGACACCTGCGTCACCTGCCACAGGCGCCGCTGAGTTTTACAGCCGAAGCACTGGGGCCTGGTAAACAGAAGAGATCAAAAGGGCCCGAGTCCCAGGTTGGTAAACAATAAACGGCTCTGTTGTTAATTACAACAAGAGAAACCAATGAGGCTGAGGAAAGGACTCTAAAGGACTAAGCTCTGAGTCTTCTGTTTTCTATATTCTGTATTTCACACGCTCTGTGAAAACATGCATGATTCTGCTGCACAGCCGAGCCTCTATCTGAATTTGCAGCTTCATTCCTCAGCTCTCCACTGTCTCCCTGTTGTCATTTCACTGCTCAGATCTGCCTCAGTGCCCTTGCTTTCAAGTGTGTTATCCATTCTCTTTTCTGTTCAATCTGAGGTAACCCATTTATAAAATGCAAATAGTTCTAGCCACATCCTTTTGGTGAAATATATTTTTAGATTAGAGGCCATTTTCAGGGAAGGAAGGATATATTCTGTTGTATCTCTCTTTTACTCCCCTCATATCTCTCACAATATCTCTCTCTCTCTCGCTCTCTCCTTCATAATAATAATATTTCATATTTACTAACATTTATTTATGTTGACTAGTCATCAAAAAAATATTTTTAAATATCAAACTGCAGTTATTAATGAAGTATTATGCATTCATACTTTACTTTGATTTAGTGTTCCTTTTAATCCAATATTCAAAATTATGTTTTCAATTGCTTTTATATATGAAATAAAATAGCTCAATAATATACCTGCATTCAAATCTTTATCCATATGAATTTCTCAAGGAAATATCATCATATGAATGATAATTACAAAATAATATAAAAGAATATATCACAAAGATGACTAGTTTAGTACATTTTAGTGTATCCTACGACCTGGCAGAAAAAACATTTACTTTTTGAGCTTCGAATGACATACTGCAGTGAAAATATTTTCAAAAATATTATTTATTTTATATTTATTGAATGTCTTTTGGAGTGTAGGTTTCAACATTGTCGAACATATGGTTCTTGAGATTGAGACCAGAGACTGATGTCCCCTGCAGGGAACAAAAAACGGAATTGCTGGGTTTTTGGAGAATTTATAGTGTATTTATTGTGTATCTATTGGCAAATACCAAACCTGACAAATGTCAAGAGGTATCAACAAATGTATGGTGTCTTCAACAACTCAAAAAAATTGCTGCGACACTTGACAAGGTCGGGCCTCTTATCCACGTTTCTTGAAAGAGAAGCCATTCCATGGCCACTACAGAAAGCTGTTGGGTGGTGAAAGTTCAGATAACTTGCGCAAGAGAGTATAACCACACATTTTAAAAAATCTCAATCCAGCCATTTCACACCTCATTTCAGTCACAAACAACCAGAACAAATACCGAACCACAAAAAAAAACTTTAAGTTAAACCCTTGACTGCACAGAAACCATAGGCTGTTTAAAAGACAAGCAGCATGCAGTGTACTCCCTAATATACTTGACATGAAGCACCATTTCAGGACAGCAACTCTAGTGCATCTAAAAGCAATTTTTTATTTATTGAGAAACAATTTTTTTTTTTAAATCAAAATGATAAATGCAACATTAAAATGATAAATGCAACACACATTGTAGAACAAAATGTGCCAAATTGGAGAGGCAGGTGATGCCTTCTGAATCCCTGAGCCTGGATAAATTACAACAGCAAGTCAGCATTAATAAGGGCGCGGAGCCAAAAGTGACACAATTAAACCAATGAATAAATTATAACAATAATGAATAAGGCAGTTAATGAAAGGGTCTTCGTACTCAAAGCCTGTCAATGTGCCCAATGTGATCATACTAGGCTAAAAAATTAGCATTTGGCTTCTTTTCTCACATGTATTCAGAATGTTTCTCTGTAGCTAATTAAAATAAATACAGAAGGCTGTTAAATAATGCTAAACAAACACAAAAATGTACCTATAATATTCCAGAAGGGGCAGATATACCATGCAACCTTGTCAGCCCAACAAAATGTGATAACAGTTCCAAAGCAGAAACCCAGTGAAGGGCCTAAGGCTAAAGGTTTTGTGGAACTTTTTCGGAGGTCACATTAAGTGGCAAATAGAATTTTGCCCTCAGAGACAGCAAGTCTTGACAGTACCTGCCCATATGTGAGTTCTTATGCCATCAGTCCCAGGTAACTTCCATATCTTACAAATGTAAGTTGTGTCTGCAAAATAAATGTAATTTCACAAATGTAATAGTAAAAATTCAGCTCCCCAGGGGCCAATGGTCATAAACTGAATATCAAAGGTTCAGTCTGCCTTTGTGATGATTCAGTACCTGCATGCAAAAATATACTAAAAGCAGGCTTTCCAGATTTTTGTATATACATGCACACACACACACACACACACACACACACATTTTCAAATAAATACATAAATACAAAGATTAAAAAGCACATTTATAAATATTTATACACACCAAAATCTATGTAAATGTTATTTTCATCTGTTTTATATTCAAAACACTCATTCACATATGGCATGTATAAATCTGCCTTTGGACATAGTTTCCATGTAATCATTTAAGTGATCATACATGATTAGTGGAAAGAGCAGACTAAACAAAGATTTAGAAAACTAATGAAAAGATATATTTCTGATTTCATTGAACAATATGTGATAAACTTGCTGTCTTAGACTTAATGAGACCTTAAAGGGTAAAAAAAAACTCCCATAATGCCATGATAAAAAGCCATTTAAGGACTAATCAAAGTTTAAGCTCTCCATATGCTAGCATTCTTTGCCGATGTTACCCTTCTTTTCATTACCTTTTTGTTAAGTTTGTTAAGTTAATTTTCTTACATACACTGCTTGACTCATACCCTTAAGGGTAACAAACCAGGAAACCAGATGGTCATGTGCTTTCAGGGTGTTTTTGTCTCCGACAAGGCACTCTAGAAATAACTTGACAGAACAGTATATCTATATTCATGTCACTGCCCCCACCCTCCCAAAATCCTCTAGGGCCATCTGCTACCCTTTAGTTTTCCTTTTGACCCTTGTTCACCCTCACGCAGGACAATGTCGCCACATGTTCAAGGAGTCCTGCCTTAGGGAAAACAGCAAGAAGCCGCACTTCTTTCAGGAAAGCATAGTTACTAACTTGTTTTTGTTAGCCGCAATGAACCTACATTTCACATTAAAATTCATTTGATTTGCGCTTTCCATCTGAACTTCAAAAACCTCCACTCTCCAGCCCCTGGTGGGAGAGGAGCTGTGGGATTTGAACGTTAAGTGAAGAATGCAATGTTCCCTTAAGGACCTTTGTTTGTAAACCTGATTCCACTGGCTGTAAAAAGAATTCTTCCTTAATTAAAGTAAACATTTTTATGCACAATGTTTGTGTTTGTGTGAAAGTGAAACATAGATGCATTCCTACTTTCAAATAAAATAGTAATGGAGGGTAGAAGGATTGTATTGGTCTGTAAAGACCCCCAGTGCTGGTCAATCAGCTGTGTTTTAGAAAAACAACCCAACTGTATGTCTTTTACCGTGATTGATTTTAAGGAGCTTTTAAGGAGTCTGCTTGCAGTAAAGTTTTTATCATCACTCATAAAGGAGCAAATTTATTAAGCAAAACGACTGTACTGTCAGTGTTTATGTTCGGTTGAAAGCATGTTACTGTATGTATAACTTTTGCAGTGTATTTGTAATGACACAGACTATTTAGCAGTTCATTTTATCTTACAGAATCTTCTGAGGACACCATCAATAATAAATAGTTATCCTGTGAAAATTTTAGATGACTCATGTAAATGTATGTTAGTAGGTTAGTTTTGGTTAGATTTGACCAAAGGAACCAAATTTATTAAAATAAGTATTCATTAAGACATTTTCACCAGGATTTTAGGTTGTCCAGTACTAATACTAGCACTAAATCGTGTTATGATATTAAGAACTACACATCCATGGCATTACTTTCCAAGCAGGGCATAAAAAAGAAAGAGGATTAAAAATAGAAAGAGAGCTGAATGGGATCAGGGGAAGTGGATCTTCAGGCTATGGCAGAAGATGGAGCATGGCATGACCACGGTGGGAAGCTTATTCCAGCACCAGTGGTCAGAACAGGTAGGAGGTGTGACCAGGAAGTGCAGGCGTGCAGGAGAGGAGTGGTCACATTCCCACATATTGCAAAACATAGAAGTATGGCTTGTGTGTAGGGACTGATGATCTTTTAAAGATATAATGGAATTATCCTTTTAGCTGCCCAATAGGCCAGGACCACAGTTTTGAAGTCAATATCAGTAGCCAATGGAGATAAATGAGAAGGAGATTGGCATGGATAAATCCGGGATGGTTGGAGATCAGGGAAGCAGCAGAATTCTGAATGGGCTGCAGAGGTCTGATGGGGAGGCAGGGAGACAAACATGGAGTCATGCTGGAGTCATGCTGTTTTCAGGTTAGTTATCTGGAGTCAAACAGCCTTTAGGCACTCTAGCTAGAGTTGAATAATCGAAGGACACTCTTATCTGGAGTCATACACAACACTAGTGTCACATTGTAGGTCAGTCTCTGGAGTGAATAAGGGTCCCATGTCTTTATCATCTCATGAATGCAAGTCTTCAATTGGTATCTCCTTTGTGAGTAGCCACCTCAGTATATCATGTATACTGCCAGTATTGAATGCAATAATACATTTATGGAGTGGTACAATAATTTAGTGATTAGTCCAACAGTCAGGAGTCAGATTTTCACTTCTAAAATAATCCAAGATGAGCTTTGTTGCTGGACAATTGAGATAATAAAGTCTGCTTTGGTAAATGCAACACAGTGAAGATTTTTTTAACTTCTAAGTATTGCACTGACAAACAGTCAAAAAGATTTATAACACACAATACAATATGTGTATATGGCAATTAGTGTCCAATATTTGCATAATTATAATTACTACATGTATAGTTATATACAACCACAGTTATACAGTGTACTACAGTTGGCACAGACATTCAAGAACCTACATGTCTGCTTGAGAATTATGGAAATTAATCAATCCATCAGCACCCAGCTAATGCAGGTTTGACTCATAGAGCTCTCCAGCCATGGAGGCCTTTACATTTGTTGATAGCTTCTTCTCACCAGTTTGGGTGAGGGTTCATCGTTGTTTTCATGAGTTTCCACAGGTCCAGCACCACCAGCTGTGTTGATTTGCCTTGTGTACCATGCTTGGCTGATCATACAAATTCTGTGAGAAGTCCCACTGGCACCAACTGAGGTGATTCAACAGAGTGGGTGATTTTTATCATTATGAATTGAGGTATGTTTATTGTGAGCAGGAATGTTTAAGTCTATGACCGTATCACCCCATTAACACATGAGCCCCTCCTGACAGCTTTATGGGGTGCAAGTGGTACAATCACATTCAGTCTGATGCTGAATCTAGTTCAGTCAATGTGTTCATAGCTAATGTTTCAGTATTCAGTCCAATAGTCAGAAATAATTAAGTCAGAACACAATCAATCACAAATAAACTTTGTATTTGGCCTTTTGAGATTTCCTTTGATATTTTTTCCATAGACTGCATTGTTGCCGTTCTCGTTGTGTTAGTGTTAATCAGTTTAACTTTCAGGGTCCAAGTTGAACTATGCGGTTCTTCCCTGCACTTGGACCGGTACATCTCTCTAGGGTTTTCGTCATACTTGTTCCTGGTTATGGCTATACACTTTGTTGTACGTCACTCTGGATAAGAGCGTCTGCCAAATGCCTGTAATGTAATGTAATGTAATGTAATGTATTTTGAGACACCCTTTCTGTGTGAAAGAAAAAAAACACTTTCAAATGGGGAAAATTAGTTTGCATTCCTACTAAGGATAGGTTGTATGCATCTTACTTTTTTCTAAAACTACCTATTTCAAAAAAGATGTGGGATAAATAACCCAATCAAATCAATACATTTTAATGCTTAAATTGTACTGCCTCATCATTCAGTCACCAGCCATAATTTATCACACCTGGTATTTAAGCCTTTTGTTACAGATTGAAAATGTTCCTTTACATATTCACCGGTAGCAGCCTTTATGAACAATAATAAGAAACTCTAGCATTGAATTGTTCTGCATCCGTCCCCTTTAGCTTACGGTTGAGTCATCTGTGCATCAAAGATCTCTGTATTGTACATAGAAAATAAAAAGAAATCACTGTTAATACCACCCAACACTTTACACGCTATTATTAATAACTCAAGTTTTCTGTGCTAAAGTTTTAGCGCAATTGAGAACATCCATTTGCAATAACTGAGAGCCCAGTAATAGCAAATACATGTTTGTATGACTTTTGGTGGTGCAGTATACACACCCAGCTGCAGCACATCCGAGAGTTATTGTGGACGTGTTTTGAAATGTTTGAGTCCCCATGCTCCCGGCTGAGGAGGCAATTAACCTCAGGGCGCATATGGGAGCTCCTGGAAATGTGGCATCCCTCCTCCTCCGCAGATAAAAATACACCAGGGACCTGGTCCCTCTCTTCACTGGAAGGGAACATTTCTCACTGTCAGCATTTTGTGTGATCTGATCTCAAGACAAACACACTCCTACTGGCTCGATTCCTTCAGCAGCACTCCTTAGTTCTTTCACCCAGACAAAATCAGAGCAAGCTGTACACACTGGCAAATATCACAAAAACACGACAAAGGACAATAAAAACAGGGTAGAGGGCAAAGGCCTGCTCTCAGGAAACAGAGAATTGGCAAAAAAAAGTTAGGACAAAAAATCCAGAACTCTCAAATCGAACCCATAACATCAATCACAAGCACTTTTGTAAAATAAGCTAGAGTTTGACTAGAAGGGTCGTTTTTTTTCAATATTATGTGTAGCACTTAGCACAAGAGATACATCCTGAAAGTGATTTTAAATGTCCTTTTTAACAGTTTTGTTTTCCAACCACCCTCAAGTTTCATATGATCCACAGTTCTGAGAGGCCAGCTCTGTGACCTCCTCTCTGCAAGAATGCAGGAGGAAGAGGAGGATGGGGGGTGGAGTCAGAGGGATTATGGCAGTTCCCCAGACTCGGAGGTATTTGGTAGATCTGTAACGGTAAAGTTTATAGACATCTGAAGTGAGTGGCCCGCTGCTGTGTACGGACACGCCTCAGTTCACTCGTTAATGAGGCAAGAGGCTCAGGCCAACGACTCACAGGGAGCTGAGCGCACGCACCCAACAAAGCCTCAACCCCTCATGCTTTACTGGGTGACCTCTTGTAACCCCTCCCCTGGCCAGTCATATCTAGCCCTGGTCAGTCAGCTTTTTGTTAATTGGCATACTGGTCATTAGATAAGAGAGGAGGTAACTGGATGTTAAATTCTATACCACATCAACTCTTCCTGTTTTGTTGAGTAATGGCTTATCTTTAAATTGTAGCAGGCTGAAGCCAGACAATACGTGACTGGGCTTCACAGTCTGATGCAAAAGATTTGGACTCTTGGGAGAGAGACTGACAGAAAGTAGCTTGAGAATATTTTTTTTTTAATTCAAGTGTATTTATTTCTTGATCACTGCAACTTGGCGTGCATCAGGAATGGAACCGGATCAATTATAAACTACAGTGGAATGGTCAAAATTCTGTCCAAACCTTCTATTCGATTTGTTTGTGAAAGACCAGAACATCCAGACCAGACTGCTATATCTGTGCAGCCACAGTTCCTCTTTAAAATGACTGAAATGTTAGGAGACAGCTAAGAGTCCCAATAGCAGTACATATACTGAGATTAATACTTCTAACACTTCATGGCTGCATCTGTTATCATGCAGCTCGTGTGTTTCTGTGCGTATATAGGTCAAACATTTTCTGAGGCAGCTGTGTTTGATTAAATGAGGCTGTTGTCTGGAATTTAAAAAATATCCTGTTGAATCAAATGTTTGGGGGCAGGTTGAGTCAGGCTGATATGGACTATATGGTTACAAGTCATTGAAATGGTAGAGGCCATTAAAGAAAACTTTTGTTTTAGAGAACTGTCTACTAAATGATACTTTTAAATAATGAGGCTGACAAAAATCTCTGCACAGAGTACTGCATGTCCTTCTCAGAATGACAGCCTTTCTGATCGAAAAGTAAAATGTTTTTTTATGTTATTCCTGTATTTGGCTCTGTCCAAAATAGAACCATTTTCCTTCATGTATTCCAATGCTGTCGTGTTTCTGACATATCACCCAGTCAATGAAAAAGAGTGTTTCATCCAGGAGAAAAAAGTATAAACCATAAAAAAACAATGTTCATGTGCAGACACTGGCCTGAATTCCATCAAAATTTTTTGTGATTGTAAATGACAAATAGAAGCTGTGTTGTTGCATTTTCAGAGCAAACAAATTTTGTCAATTTTGTAGAAAGCTGAACTCATGAACTGTGTTAGTGAGGAAAAATCATAATTCTTGCATTTATTTATGAATCAAAGGTAATCAGAAATCTTGAATGAATTTAGGCAATTCAATTTACAGTGGCAACAAAATGGTAGGTCACCAGTCATGATTTATAGATTCCTCCATGTTGCTGCTTCACAGGAGTTGAAATACAGTTTCAATGACATACGATTATGAATTATTCAGTGGGCAGAACACCTATAGTGTAATCAGCCCTACTTAAACTTAAAAGAGGAGCATCTGGATCACTGATGGATGTAGTAACTGAGATGGGACAAAGAGGATGTTTATCTGTGGTGACCCCAGTCAAACATTTTAAATGTGAAAGCAAACACAGTGCCCTAAAGACAAGAAGGACAAATAAACTCTTCATATGTGCATGTCCGCTCTGCAGCAGTGATTGATGTTACCACCTAAAACACAAATTCAGTCAAAGTGTGAAACAATGACAGGTAATCTGCAGTGTTCTTGAACCAAGCATCTTTACTCATCATAATGTCCTTTCTCTGGAATAAAATTTCCCTGTGGTTTGTGTTAGTAATGTTTCAACATGTTGCATTTAACTGCAAATTTATAATCATAATTACAATCAAACATAACTGTGGGTTGTTTTCCCGTGACATCATAAATGCAGTCGTTGCCATTATGCTTCACACCGAAGTCCACGGGTTTTCAGTCAAATCATTCGTGGATCTGAACCCATTTTTGTTTAAAATAAAACTAATTACTTACATATTTCAACATTTCATCTTTGTTTGCTGTTCTTTTGTCTTACTAATATACATATCTTAGAATATTACAGCCTGCTGTTAAGATGTGCTAATTAGAAAGGTAGGTTGAAAACAGTGGTGGAGCCACACTTAACATGTTATTTCATAAAACTTACCTTGAACAAAATGTTCACTGTAAACAACAGCTCTGTCCCCATTTCTCAGAAAGACCAGTGTCTGTTTGGTTGCATCCTACCACAAGCATCTGCTTTCGTTGTTAATTTATTTATTTATTATTATTTAGTCATTTGTTTTTATTTTGTTGTTTGATCTCATTGAAATAGAACTGTTGTTTATACAAAGCTGTGAGGGCCATGAAAACAACTTTTAATATCATATTGTTTAACATGTATCTGGCTGCTATTTCTGCATTTATGTTAATACACACAATACTCTACTAGTTTATACATGGATGGAGTAGTGTTGCAAAGTTGCTATGTGTTTATTAATTAGGGTTGAGGGTTATTTGACCAGCTGGATGTATAAATATTATCACATTAGTTATAGTAGCAGACACTTCGACAAGTTAGATCTCGCCATTTACAGTTGAGGCCAAAAGTTTACATACACCTAGGCTAAAGACATTCAAAATCAGTTTTTCACAACTCCACGCATTTCATGTTACCATACATTTCTTTTAGCAAGTCTATTAGGGAATCTACTTTGTTCACATCAGAGGTAATTTTAAAACAATAGATTAGAGAGAGCTTTAATTCACTACATCATAATTCCAGTGGGTCAAAAGTTTACATACACCAAGTTGACTGTCTCTTTAAACAGGCTGGAAGATTTCTGAAATTGATGTAATGACATTTTAGAAGCTTCTGATCGGCCAATTGTCATAATAAGGAGTTAATCTGGAGTTAATTGGCACCTGTGGCTGTATTTAAAAGCCTACCTTTAGAGCCGCTGCCTTTTTGCCCTTGATATCTTGGGAAAATCCAAGCAACTCAGCCAAGACCTCAGGAAAAAATTGTGGACCTCCACAAGTCTGGTTCCCCCTTAGGAGCAATTTCCAAACAACTGAAGGTATCACGACTAGCATCTGTACAAACAATTGAATGCAAATTTAAAAATTTTGGGACCGACAGACACTGCATCGTTCAGGAAGGAGGTACAAATTAACTCCCAGGGCTGAACACTTTGGTCCAACAGGTTCAACTGAACCCGAAGACAACAACGAAGGAACTGGTGAAGGAGTTGGAGGCATCAGGTACCAAAGTATTTTCATTCACCATTAAGAGAATCCTACATTGCCTGAAAGGCTGTCATGCAAGGAAGAAGCGCCTACTCCAAGACCAGAATAAAGTTTGCAGGTGATCACCAGGACAAAGACCTAGCCTTTTGGAGGAGTGTTCTCTGGTCAAATTAAACAAAAAATTAACTGTATGGTCATAATGATCAGCGCTATGTATGGAGGAAAAAGGGTGAGGCTTTTAATCCCAAGAACATCATACCAACTGTGAAGCATGAGGGTGGCAGCATCATGTTGTGGGGGTGTTTTGCTGGAAAAGGTCCACTTCAGAAAATCACGAGGAAGCAGGATTCTCTAGAAATACTGAAGCAACACCTCAAGCATCAGCTAGAAAGTTAAAACGCAACTGGGTCTTCCAGCAGGACAATGGGCCTCATTCACCAACAATTCTTAAGAAGACTTTTCTTCTTAAAACCCACTTACGCAGCTTTCACGAAGATTCTGACATTCACCAATGTTTTCTTATTTGGGATTTGTTCTTAGGTAAGAACAGAATCTATGCACACTCAAGAGCACACTTACGCACATATGCAAAACCTCCACTTCAGAACTACTGAAGTTTTTCTTACGTTTGGAGTCCGGTGCTCCACCATCTTTAGATTTTCGTTTGGGCATTACTGACTTTGTTCACTCTCAACTTTCCTTTTCAATTTCTGTGCGCGCACGGCCTGGCAGTCTCATGCCCTTTTATGGGGATTGGCGGGGCGTTTACCTATGCTAATTAGGAACAACTGGCACGCGCTTTACACTTACAAGGACAATGGGATTCATCATTTTAAGAACACGTGCGAACAATTCTGCGGTTTAAGAACACGTCGTGAATCTGATGTAGACTTTTGTTAGGAATTTTCTCAAGAACAAATTTAAGAAAAAACTTAGGAAGATATTGGTGAATGAGGCCCAATGATCCTAAGCATAACTTCAAAGTTGTAACAAAGTGGCTTAAACACAACAAAGTGAAAGTATTGGAGTGGCCATCACTAGACTGAACTGAAAAAGCATGTTCGAGCAAGGAGGCCCACAAACCTGACTGAGTTAAACTAGTTCTGTCAAGATAAATGGGGGGAAAAAATCAGCAAAGTATTGTGAGAAGCTTTTGGAAGGCTACCCCAAGCGTTTGAAAGTTAACCAATTAAAAGGCAATGCCACCAAATACTAACAAAGTGTATGTAAACTTTTGACCCACTGAAAATCTGGTATAGTACATAAAAGCTGAAAGTCTCTTAGCTATTATTTTGAAATTACCTCTTATGGTAAATAAAGTAGATACCCTAATTGACTTAACACATGAAATGTATGGTAACATGAAATCTGTGTTGTGAAAAATTGAGTTTAGCCTAGGTTATGTAAACATTTGACCTCAACTGTATCAGTGCCAATAATTACAGAACATTCGTTTTTATTTGTGGAATGCTGTGCAAGCCAGGTAAAGTGCATTTATTTTATTTTATTTTATTTACTTTTGACACAGAAATACTCCAGGTTCCATACAATTCATAGTACAGTACCCCATTATAAAATTGAAATAGTTCATAAGCATATAATTTTGGTGAAATATATCTATTCGGGTAATTTTCAGGGAAGGAAGGAAATATCTACTGTCAAAATACTATCTCTTATACCCATCTCTCTCTCTCTCTCTCGCTCTCTCACACTCTCTCGTTCTCTCTCTCTCTCTCTCCCTCTCTGATATTTTCCTTGCACAAATGACAAATGATAGAATCTTACACAGCACAAATAACTGGGCCATTACTCCTAGGACACCTGTTTTGAATCCAAAGAGCAGACAGACAGTCACTATTTCTCACAATCAGGGTTTTTTCTTTTACCGAATTCAAGTACCGTTAGTCATGTTATGACAAAGTCTGATATTCTACCAGGGCATGAAATACGACATTAATTTTTCCATAATCAAGATAAAAATGAAAAATTGTCTGTTATTCACAAGCTGTTGGCAGTCGGCAGCTCCACTCTTCACATAGCACAGTTTCAAACAGGTTCAGCATGTCTCAGCCAATTGATGTGAGTAACAACTCAAAATGTGGTTGTGAATTGTATACTGTGTGGAAACTTCGAGATTCTCATGTGCAGACTTAACAATTCCGTGCACAGTTACTCCATCTGTGTTATTATGTGTTGTTAAATGTGGCAGCCTCAATCTCATATAAGTATGAGGTCTTTAAACTGGCCCCAATTACTCGTCCTGACTGCTGATACTGATAACTCTTAGCCACAGCGCACGTAATTCTGAGGAGGTTTATGATAGCGCCCTGGAGAGTTATGCCCATTGTTTGACCTCAGAGCCCTTGGTACCTTGTTACAACACATTTTATCATCAACATGGTGTCAGGCCCTGAACAGTGCTTGTGGGTTGAAATATAACGACTGAATGGCAGAGGTTTTCCGTCTCGTGTTTGGTAGGGAGGAGAGTTACAGCCAAATCCGACATTTCACTCTCAGTCATGAACGCAAAGATTCCTCTGTACTTAGCAGAGTATACTGAATCATTTTTGTTTGTTTTATTCGGGTTTGCAATGTTTTTTTTGTTGTTGTTGTTGTTGTTTTTAACATAATGCCCCATCAATGACTGGGACCATCTTATGTAGTGGTAAAATATAGAACTCTGACTGACTTAAGCCCACCCTGGCCAGACGGACAGTCACCCTTAAAGCATTTTAAAGCACATCTTAAGGTAAATACTATGCAGTATAATACGCTAGAGATAGTATTGTATATGTACATGTTGATTGATTGAATCATGTTAAACAATAATTTGAAATGCAGTTGCATTATCTCTGGCAAAAATATGTGGAAATTGTATTTGCTGTTTTTTTCCCACGTGGGATAACCCTTGTCCCAACATGACTTGTAGAAGTGAGAATAAAGCATAAAAACTTTCTGTGACTAACACGGCCTGTTTCCATGGTCTATAACATTTTTTGGAGAACACTCACAGAAGCAATTAAATATGGTGTGAAATTAGAACTGAAATACTACTGTATTCAGATAAACAGAAACCCTATGCCACAAAAAAAGATAGAAAAGCCATATTAAATCCATAATACAAAGAATATAGCATATGCAAATGCAATATAATGCATCATGCATGTTTATCTCAAACTTTATCATGAATTAAATCAAATGATTGCAAAGCAGGAGTAATCATTCTTGATGCAAATTCATGAAATATACTACATATCTGTGATCACAATCATTTTCATGTCAAAATGATTCATTTAATGTTCACATTTGTCAGTTGAAACTGTATTTGAATGTTGGCTAAATGAAATAGATGTGTGGTACAGCATACAAGGATTGTATATTTATAAAAATTTTCATTTATAGTGGGTTATTTTAAAAATAAGCAGTTTAAATGTATATGCACTCAAATGTTTTTGTACATATGGTTTTGTCATTCATCAACAATGCACTCAGGTATAATTAATTACATTATAAAATGAAAATAAAAACACATACTGAAATAAATGGCCCAAAATGCAGAAAGACTACATACAAAGACAAAAATAATTGCAATTCTGATATGAAACAAAGCACAAAACAGTCAAGATTGGTCACTGTTCAACCAGCCTAAGTACTTACATGGGCAGCAGTACTTACGATTAGGGGTTTAATTTAAAAGTCCATTGCTTCTGCAAAAAAAATGTTTTACTACAGCACAATTCTTTGTAAATGCATTACACCCAAGAGCTAAATAATATGAACACATCAGAAATAAATGGAAAATAAAAATAGTGTGTATTTGCCAAAAATATATTTATATCTAGAATACACATATGATAATTTCAGAAATGACAAAACATCTTTTTTTAAGTACCTATGCAGATCAGCAGCATATGCTTAACCAGTCAACAGTTCCCCTTGTTTTTTTGTTGTTGTTTTTTGTACTGTCATAACTATTGTTGCTGTTGTTACTGCAATCACTGTTTGTTGCTGTGGTCACTGTAATCACGGTTTGTTTCTGTTTAGTGATGGGAGAGTGAGGCTTCCTGAACCGCGTAGTGCCATCAGCCACTCCTACTGCTCTCCACAGTAATTACAATGATTCGATCCAAATCAGGAAGTCACTGTAAAACTTGATGGCTCCACCTACTCTTTGGTTCCAGAAGTGTTACTCTCCCATCATCACTCTTGTTTTGTGCAAAACGATTGAAATTCATGAAACGAATACCAAAAAAGTATCCTTACAGAATCATGACGCCACCCACAGGATGGAGATGTTGGTGCCTCCTTCATGGGTGATCTGGTTGATGCGACCACGCACACAGTCCAGGGTGATGAAGATCATGGTGCCGTTGTGGACCTCGAAGGTGGCGCGCAGTCCCACGCTGGTCCACTCGGCGCCCTCCGGCATGTGCCCGCCCACCTGCTGGGCCACAGGGGTGGATTGGGCCTGGTCGCCCTCTTGTCGGTAAAGGGTCAACTTCACTACATTGCAGGAGTGGATCAGCTTCAGGTTGAAGGCCACGTTGGCCGCCCCACTCTCACGGAAGACGAAGTTCTTGCGGGCAAACTGACCGGTGGCCACCAGCTGGACCTGGGGTACACTGCCGCTCACCTGGTAGAAGCTGAGGGCCTTGTTGCGAACAGCGCCAGCCGGCAGGCCCGTCTTGGAGATGGTGGCAGAAAGGGCGGAGCTGGCAGCCGAGGGGATCCAGATCAGGCTGAGTGTGCTGATGCCGGTGCCATCGCCAAAGTAGCGGACATTGCACTGCACGGGGGAGTGGATCTCAAAGCTGAGCATTTCGCCCGCGTCCACACTGGCCGCGCCAGACAGGGAGATGGACGTGTCCCTGTAGTTCACCCCAGACTTGAAGACCTGCATCAGCTCCATGTTGGTGGCATTCCTGTTGAGGTACGCGATGAGGGAGTACCCCTCCCGGATGCATGTGTGGCCCATGGAGTACAGCGCCTGCTGGAACACGAACTTCACCACCCCGGTCTCTGTGAACCTCACAGCTCGGCTGTCGTGTGAGAGGCTCACCATGTAGGGGTCCGAGACGGAGATGACCTTGAAGGTGGGGCGGTACGTGGTCTGGTAGTGTACAGACACTGAGGTCTGGGCAGCCATGGCCACAGCACCCGTGTCATGGGAGAGCCAGAGCAGGCTGAAGGGCATTGGGAGGTCATAGACGTGCACATCTTTGCTCTGATTGCAGTGGTGGTTGGGGCTCTTTAGGAAGAGGGACAGGGTGTGGTTGGGCTCCACCTCGGCGGCAGTGCTCACACTGACGCTCTGGTAGAACTTGGCCTCCGGCTGCTCCACCCGAACCCCGCTCAAGTCCCGCCCGTCCTCTTCGCTGCTATTCATCCTGACTGACAGCTGGAGGAAGTTTCTGCAGCTGTGCTTCAGGGCGAAGTTGTGGTCAGCCCATATCAGGCCATGCACCTGGAACACCAACGCCCCATCATGGTTGGACAGCAGGGTGCTGTGCTCTTTCTCCCGGATGTTCAGCTGCATCCCGGGATAGATGTGGCTCGTGGGGGCCCTGGCAGGGGGCAGAGCGACCATGGCAGCCCAGGACTGGGACAGCCTGACGTCGGTGAGGGAGCCGCACACCGTGTCACTGGCAGCAGAGCAGGGGAAGACCACGGGCTCCCCGTCGCAGTCAGAGCATGCCTGGCACTCCTCCAGCTCACGGTTGTAGAAGTAGTCATGTCCACACACGTTGGCGGAGGCTTCCCTCTCAGAAACACCCAGGCACCTGAACCCACCTGCCCAACAACAACCAATCAGCACTGCATCATTTCTGGCCATTTTCATGTCATGCACAGTACACCTCTCTCTTTTTATACATGTTCTGTAGACAGCCTTATTTGTTTACCAGATAACAACAGACAATATTTTATGAATGATAATTGTTTGTGAGGCTTGGTAATGAGGTCCCAAAATTATTGTCACTTTGTATTTGTATCTGTTCTGTATGTTTCTGGGTGTAATCTTGCTTGTGCACCAAATTTCACCTTCTGTGATCACATGGCCCAGAGTAATTGATTAAAGAAGTAGCACATACATGTATACAAACAAATATACCCTTACATACGTGGAGCAAGGTTACACATACAGTAATCATTTAGTTGAGAACAGCATAAACTCTTCCTAATGACAGAGCAACTAGCAATGGCTGTAACTAGCAACATGCACAGGAGATTTTCACAAATGTCCAAATGTCTTCATCCAGCCATGGGAAGAAGATGTAAAGAATAACAACAGAGTCGGGGTGACATTGCTTTTCTCATTATGTGCTGTTTCCTCACATTTCACTTTAGTCTATGAAAATGTTATTTGTGTGAAACATTAGGGAAGAGTATACAAAATATTGCCTTAGAGAAAAAAAATTCTCTAAAACCATTATTTCTCAAACATGTCAGCATGTGAAATTAGCTTATTATGGCTTAAACATGGACTCTTGTGTATGTTCTTCTGTCCTTACCTGGGGTGTTGAGGCATTTGACCCTCTCCCCACAGAGGTTTGGTATTTCTAGACATTCATCTCTGTCCTGTAGAAAAACAACTTAATTCATGACTCTAATTAGCAGTGGGGAACTGAAATTAGCCTTTTAAAATGTGAAATTAATTATTTCTTGCTTTCGTGTCACAAATATTATGATATAATTTTATATTTTAAAACAGCACACAAAAACACTGTGAAGCCCACAGGCAAACACTAGTACTTGAACTCTTGTAATCAGTTACTATTTGTTCAAAAATCCATCTAAATAAGTATTTTCTTATTTGTGTTTTTGGCACTCTACATAGACATAGTGTCTTTCCTTTTTATAAGCCCAACCTACACAATGTTTTCTTTAAGGAGGAACTGAGTTGCTTCCCAAGCAAAGCAGCCACAACATCCATATGCTGCTACTAGGAGTGTGCTGGGGTAATATACAACCAGTTCTGTTTTCTTAACATTGAAAGTTGTCTCCCACTCACTGAAGCTGAAATGTTCTCATATGAATATCCATGTAGTGAGATCAAGGTCTTTGAATTTGCCCTTTCATGAGTATTCAGCATTATAAAAATTGTATCATAACACTGCATATTTTATGCTTCCAACAGGAGGAGGAGAGAATGAAAGGAATGCAGAAGCTGACCATCTGGTTACTATAGAGAATGTGGCACTGAAATCTGGGATCTCTGCATCTCGCTTGACTGGGCACATTATGAAAGTTCACCTGGCATATGCGGTCTGAAGTCGGTGAGCACTGGGAGACCAGGAAGAACCCAGAGGGGCACATGGTGCACCTCTCACACCTGGGCGTGTCCCTCTGAAAGTCGCAGTACTCCTCTGGGCCGCAGGAGCCGCAGTCCAGCAGGGGGTGTCCCACGTCCATCACCTTGGCGTCCACATCCACCTTGTGCACGGCGTAGGACTTCTGCAGGTGGCTCCTGACCTGGTTCTGCAGCCCTTGCAGGTGGGTCTCGAAGTAGCTCTGAATGTCGTCCTGCAAGCTCTGGAAGGACATCTGCTTGACTGTCTCGGAGAGCATGCTGTACTGCACCTTGATCAGGTCCATCTGCTCGTACATCTTACGCTGATGCTCCAGTATCTCGCGCTGCTGGCCAATCAGGGTGTCCTGCTGCTCCGCCAGCCTCTGCTGGAGGTCCCGAATCACAACCTGCTGGGACTTCAGCGCCTCCACAAACTTCTCCTGCCCCTTGGCCAGCTGCAGCTGCAGGATGAGGGCATCCTCGGAAGGCACCTCATTCTCACCTGTGAGAGGACCCAGAGGATCAAGTTTCCCGCTTAATACATTTGGTTATGTTGCCATCCATATCTGAACCTGACTCATGCTTGGGGGAGAGTGAATGTGGGACACAAGTCCACTTTTAGTGCGTAGTTGAAGAGTTTCCTATGCATAGAAATTGGTATCAAAGACTGTCTATGTTTTCAAGACAATTTGTTGCCAGGGAATTCTTTTTTCTTCTTTTTTTCTAGTTCAGCTGCTCTACAGCAGTCTACAGTATGCGCAACCTGACAGATGTGCTTGTCTAAAAGCATTCTTGGGCAAAATGTCAAGAAACTCTCCCTATTGTGTGCACATGTTAGGAGTCTAATGTTGTTTAAATAATACAGTATGGGGTGCTGTATTAAACCTTTGGCTGTTGACTGATTCCCTACAAGAGTTCAGTTTTCTTTTGCACGGGGTGCACTTCAAAAATCATGTACTTAACTGCTGGTCTGATTTAACTATGGGGTCATAATTGTCTCCCAAATAATTAAATAAATAATATGAACCTTGCACAAAAAAATGGTAAATATTTTTTGTATCTTACAAACAAAATAATTGGTTCACAAATGTGTTCTTGTTCTCTCAAATCTATCCTAGGCAAAAGTAATAATACATTTTAATTTCTTGACACATTATTTTTGTCTGTAAACATTTATCACTGTGTGGGCCTTCAGTTGAAAATGAGAATGCATTTATGCATCACCTGGCATGTGTGGAATTGCTTGTGTTCATTAGTGGATTTTTTACTCGTTTCTCACAGGAAGATGTGTACATTTATCCACAAATAGGTATTTTTACTGAGTCCACTACAGCTAGTTAGATTTTAAGGCATCCTATTGCCAACACTCACATTTTCCCAACCAATCATATCATTTATGTGCTCAATTCAACTTTACAAGTGCTGCAGAGACAGAGTTCCTTGGCGACTGGTGCACAACCTCTAAATCGACTGGAATCGACTCTGACTCTAGCTAAATTCCTGGAGTTATTGGAATCCTCTCTTTGACTCCAATAGAATTTGATCCCAAACTGCTTTTTTGAAGCATATTAATAGGCCAGTCACTGGTCTAGCCTAGTGTAGGCTATTTGAGAATGGTGAACATACATTTGCCCCAATTAACTATTTAATTTAAATCTGAATTGGGCCCAAAATTAAGTAGAAATGAAGAGCAAAACTTCTTGTGCAAGTGCACAAATCAACAAGTGACTTACTCCCATTGTACAGGCCTACTGGGACCTATATTGCCTAGACTCACAAGTGCAATTGTAGATCACATGGTGAATCAGGGTGCAGCCCCTTGTTTTTGAAGGCAATGGATTAAGCCCCCAACACCGTAAAACAAATGTTATATATATATATATCGGCTACCATAAGCCCCACTGGCCCAATACAGACTAGGTTTCTCAAATGAAAGTGAAATTTCAGTTCAGTTTCAGGGAAAGCAAGATGGTAGTAATTTATCCATGCATAATAGGTGCTTCCCAGAGGATGGTCAGTTTTCCCAGTCACACAGCATGGATTTGGTATATGGATATGATATGCCTCCTACAAATAATTTAAAAGGCTAAAATGCTACATGATGGATATACATGTAATAAAATTAAATTACCTAAAGGTGAGGCACCCACTGAAGACCATGAACACTGACAATTATTAAATTTGTTCATTCAATAAAGAAATCTCAGCCATAACTTATTAACCAATTTCAAACAAATAGGCTACCCTACTAAACACAGGAGAATCTTATGTGTTTAGTAAAAACCAACAATGTAGCCTAACAACTGACAGATAATGTAATAACAATACTGCAATAAAATGTTGCTCTACGCCACCTTTTAGGTAAGTCTAACGACTTTTGCCCCCACTTTACTTAAATATAAATACTTCCACACTGTTGAAGTCACCATATCAGATACACACACAGACAGGTGAGGGCAGTGAAGTTGATGACAAATGACGGGGAAAGTTACGAATGCCTATACATTGGTAAACTTTTTCCACAAAAAAATACATAAATAAGGACAATTATAGCGTGTGTCAAGAAATTAAAATGTATTATTATATTTGAGATAGAAGATACGAATAATATTTGTGAATCTCATTTGTGTAAGGTTCAAATTATTTATGTAACAATTTAGGAGACAATAATAATGCCGTATTTAACAGATTCCAGGAACATACAATGTAATATTTAGTTGAGACCATATGTCCTAAACATTTGTTTACAACTACATATCACATTCGAGTATAGCCTATATGTAACAGGCGAAAAGCCTATGTGCGTGATAAGCATGCACCCTACGAGCTTGATTCAACACGTAAATTTAACCTGGCTTTATGTCGCACGTGAGCTGAACACCCAAAGGAGCGCCCCCGAGTTCTGACGCAGGATATCCAAAGTCCGGAAATTCCCCAAGACCCTGAGCGGCTCTGTCCGCCATATGGACCAAGGTGGGTTGACTGCCGGTGTCCTCAGACCCTGCTGGACACCTTTCCCCCACACACGGTCTTGGTCTTGGCTTCGGTCGTATCCGCAGCGGCAGTCTACATTCAATGCCTCGGCACTCTCTTGAGTCGTTGCTTGGTTGTCTTTGAGGTGTAACGCAATCCGCCCCAGTGCATCCATAACTAACTTCAGAGGGTCTCCTCCTTGCGCTTTCCCTGCGTAAATCGCTGTCTCCACGCTGAGGATGAATAATAGTGTACGGGTCCGATATAGCTCTGGATGGAGAACTAGGGTGGCGGGCGTTGTGGTGGTTGGGCGCGATCTGCGCTGACCTGCCCTGTGTCGTTGGAGTGAACTGCCAGGGCTGTCGGGGAGGACGCCCCGGGCAGTATGTCCCCGCGCACGGTCTGGAGTCTGCAGTCTCTGCGGTGAAACAGTGTACTCCTCGGCATATATCTGCCACACTTCCAACATTTCCAAAGAGTGCGGCGCACAGAAAAAGAAACAGTCGTGTTCTAGACACTGTCATGTTGTAGTTGTCAGTCGTTCTAGGGGGGAAAAATATTATCATTACACCTACAAACAGGCATTGTTGTCATACATAGTCTATCTTGATTATTTTCCATGTAAAAATGTCCAAAAAATGGAAGCACAAAATCCTAATGAAAATATTACCAACATTACAGGCTATCGAACTCATCCAAAACACTATTTCTCCTCATTGTCGTCACATATTAGCGTTAGCTTATCCACTGTAACTTATGAGTTGGTAGCATCATAAAGATGTAACAATACGCTGTAAATAATGAAAAAAAGAATGTGTGTGAAACAGCGAGAACACCACGCACGATATGTCATCCAATATAAAGAACAGAGTTACTGAAAATTACCTGCCGTGCTTTGATTCAGTGCCCGTGATCTGTCGGTGTCAGCACCACGAACAATGAGGTTAGTACATTACTTCTCTTCCGTAGTTGTTTCTGACCCACTCTGAATGGTTTTGAAGAAAATGTCAGTATATGGCATTCCTAAGACTTAATTAGCATCAGGTTTCTCCCGAGGTTTCCCGATTAACCCTTCGAGTTCTCCACTCCCCCGAGCCGTCTGATGATTCCTGTGATCATTCGGTTTTTTTTTTTTTTGGTTTTTTTTTTTGGGTGAAAGTCCCGCGTTAAGTTATTTCGATACTTTATGGTATATTTTGTATCAACAACGGGGCAACGTATAAACTATATTAAACTACACCAGCAGTTGAAATGGAATGGGATAGAGTCTGGGATCTTTGCCAAATCTATTGGACAGATATTGCTCCCAAGGTAAACTAGAGCAATTTAAGTAATTATACAAGGGAAAGGAGTTGCTTATTATTATTATTATTATTATTATTATTATTATTATTATTATTATTATTATTATTATTATTATGTTGTTGTTGTTGTTTTTTGTTGTTGCTACTGCTGCTGCTTGCTTTTCTGGGTATTATATATTTCACTGTGTTGTCCTGTCCATCTGTACAAAGATACCTCCAGCCATCCATAGAGGGAGTGTCAGGCAGATTTTTTAGGAGCTCGAGCTTGGTGACAGCTGATGCCTTCTAGTCCCCCAGCAGGTAAAACTAAGGATGTTAGCGCAGAGGTAGTGTTCATTGAACCTGTAGAGCCTGTGGTGGGCATGGCCTTGTCACTGGAGACCTCTGATAAAATTCAGAAATCTGTGTCAGTGGCTCTGTTGATAATTGATTTATATTCCTTCCTATGACCAGCGGTCTGCTTAAGGACAGTTCATCAATGCAGTAGGTCTTGAATGGTGTGGTAATATTTATCCAAAATGAAGAATTTGTATGAAGTTCTTTCTCATGAACAAAATGCTTTGGTTAAAATGAATATGTTTGTCTTTTCTTTTTTTCTTTTTTTCTTTTTTTTTTTTGGCTGTGCTGAAGTTGCAGGGTTTGGTGCATGCATTATCAAGGATAATTTTTTTTTTTTTTAACTGGTATGATAAAATATTATCTGAGCAGTCTTTGAATGAAGCAATCCAATTCCAATGGTTAGCCAACACACAGCACCAATAAGAAGCCTCCTGACTGGCACATGCAGCTAAGAAACTGCTCCCTGAAAACTCTGGTAATATGTGATGACAATGAGGAGAAAATAGAGTTTTGGATGAGTTTGTAAGCCTGTAACATAGGTAATATTTTCATTAGGATTGTATGCTCCCTGAAATCTACGACAACAGAATCTGGCCAAAACAACACCAGCTATAGCCAGGAGTCCTGCAAGAGACTTTTTATTGGCAAATGTTTAGAATTAGTCGGCAGGGTGTTTCCTTCATCATTACACATTTGAGTTTCCTCTGGTGGACTGAGCACCTCGTCTACTGGAACCAAAAAAGTGTCATTCTCTGGTAGATTACATTATGAGAAGAGAAGGGCTCGTTGAATGTCTCCCAGAGTCTGTGTATTTACAGACATTGTAGTGATTGGACAAACTTTCATTTGCAACTGGGTATTCCAAACTGGGATTGTAAAAAGAGCATATCTTCTGCATGGCTAGCTGTTTTATTAGCAGCTGTGAGGAGGAAGCTGCCTGGTTTAAGCATTGGCAGTAGAGAGGCAGGAACATTAAATATGTTCATGTGATCTTGTGCCGCTCACCACAAACAGCTGAAGGCTGCTCATAATGTATTATTGAAAGAGTTAAACTCAGCACCCTAAGTTGGTGTCATCGCACCTTCCACAAAGTTCACAGGATGCAGTCTGATTAACACATGGTACATCTATTGTTGCTGCTCAACAGGGGGCGCTGTTGCACTCCCTTAACCTTTAACTCCTGCAGGCCTTCAATCACATCTTAGTTTACAGCATAGCTGGGCTGAATGATGGACTGATGTTGATTTTCAATAGCATTATTTAAGCACTTTTTGTTATTTTCTTATTATGTATGCTATGGGCTACAGTGCCAGAATGACATAGAAGCTGAGAGCCTGGATCCAATAAAATGTTTTCCATGTATTTTTGCCTTAAGCAAAAAATGAGAGTTAGTTTGTTTCTACACAAACATAGTTCAACTTATTTCAGTGATCACAAAAATGCACTGAATACACCAGAAGTGAGGACTGAAAAAGTATTGCATTCATTTCAGAATCAAGCATAAGGACAACAGCTGACTAAATAACCACATTAATCTCCTGTAGTATGTGCAACATGTCCAAGAATAATTTCTTTAAAAAAAGAAGAAGAAAAAAAAACATATTTCACTTGGCCATTGAATGTGTTTTCCTGCTTTGAATGATACTATTGTGCATTAAATGGTGATGACTGTTACTATGGACAGAATATTCAGTATATATATTCTATCACAATAAAAAGACTGCTTTCAGCTGTGCAAAGCATATGGCAGTTTTTACATTCTTTGATTTTATGGTCAGCAAATGTTACATATTAACCAGGGTGTCTTTTGAGTTCTGGAAAACAACTGCTCAGACTTCCCTTTTTGGCAATTAATATTTGACAACTGAGATAAACCAATATCTCTGGCATAATGACAGCACACATTCCCTCACAATGGGGCATTGTCACAAAGAAATGGATTGAAATACATGTGTGTGTGCGTGCGTGCGTGCGTGCGTGCGTGCGTGCGTGCATGCATGCGCGTGTGTGTGTGCGTGTGTGTGTTGGTGTGCAGTTGCCTCCAAAAAATATTGGCCCTTTGTTAATTTCTATATGGTGAAACCAGTCTATAAAATATCCTTAAATAAAAGCTGAGAATCTGCATTTTAAGCACATGTGAATTGTTTGATAATTTTTAAGTCTAAAATTGTGGAGTACAGAGCCAAATAAAATAAAATATGTATGTAGGAATTTGTCCCAAACATTATGGAGCTCACTGTATATAAGTATATATATATATATATATATACCTTCAAAAAATACAAGACAGTTTATTTGACTTCTATTGTTTAAAAATAATTTATTCTTCAATAAGTGTAATGGGAGTATCATGATTGTATTAGGTTCAGACTTTAGGTCCCCACTGTGTATATATATATATATATATATATATATATATATATATAAAGGCTATATAAAGACTGCACTAACTAGTATGCTTGTTTCGAAACAGATCTGTAAGATGTCAGTGAAATATGCTGAATAAGTGATGGGGGGACATACAGTACACACACACATATCTATTTATCAACTTTAAAGAATGGAATTGAAGGCAAGGCAGCGCCCCTCCCCCACCCGTCCACCCAACGGTTCATATAACAGCCCCTGGTCTGACCGCAAGTCTTTGGCTTTCCCTATGGATTATCGGGAATAATATGTTGACAACCTATGACTACAGAGAGGGTGGTCCTGCCTTCCTGTAGGAGCCCCACTGAAACAGAGAGCGAGAGGCAGGAAAAAAACAGCTCCAGCCCTTAGAACAGCTGTCTAATGGACAGAAAAGTCTCCGTTTGAGTTTCCTTCTCCTCATAATTGATCACCAAGGCTCATTAATACAGGAATTTCGAGCGGTTCTGTAAGTGGGCGCTAACTGACTTCTCACCTCAGGGTTGAAAGGCGACAGCAGCGACTACTCATATCACCTCAGGGCAACAATTTGTGATTATAAGGTAGCTACAGCTCCATAATGACACATCACTGTTTCTTTCCCTCGGGTCACCCTGTCACTGCTATTTTTAGGTCAATCACATCAGCTACAATGGCGAAGATAATGAGGTTGTTTCATGTTTATTGTCATTTAATCATTGTTCTTTTTCATTGTGATTTATGCACATGATTCCCTTCACATTTCCCGCTGGAGACAGGGTGCCCACAGATATTTTGGATCGGTATAGCTGTGGGGCTGTCAAGCTCCCTTCAACTCCTCTGAAAAGCATAAGCGTGCATCAGCTTTTGCCATAGCTAAAACCCCACCCTTAGAGGTGTTACCGCACGTACAGATACATCCACATAAATAACATTTTACAAAGACATCGCTTTCGCACACACAAACACACACGCGCACACACCTGCACACACACACACACACACACACACACAAACTGTTATAAATTCCAGACACTTGGACAGTGAGGGGGGCACTATCTGAATTTCAGCTTTCTTTAGCCATCTAAAAGTAGCGCCTTTGTTTCTCCTTTAAACCATTGCTCACTTTTAATAACTAGTACTGTCGTTTGTCAATTTGTACATTCTTGCAAGACCAAAATATTATGGTCTGTGCACGTGCATTTTCCAAACCCTTAGGGAATGCCTCGGTTACCTGGAGGGAGCTCTTTCTGCTCAGCGTGTTGGAGTTTGTACTCAGCTCTGGGTGGAATGCAGTGAGCAGGTTGAGACCTGAACTTCCGCAAAGAAAAGGCAGGAAGCTCAATAACTGTCAGCGAGCAGCGTACTCAGCACAACACGCCCTGCTATGTGCGCATGGTGCCCCATGCATTATTTTAGAATTTAAATCTCAGCACAGGTTTGGTCATATATAACTGGACATAAAGCCATCACTTTAAAGGTAAGTTGCTTTTTTTCTGTTTTCTGTTTTTTGCTTGGTGTGTTTCTTTACATTTGAATGATATTGTGGTGAATTGTGCGTTGTTGGGTGACATGCTAAGCACCCAAGCATTTTCATTAACCTCAGTCTTAAATATTAATTATAGTATATTCCACCATTCAATTTGATTCCTTTCCACACACTTTTGACATAATTCCCACCTCTGTTCTCATACTTCAAACAATCTCACAATCTCTTTTGACTGCTATCATGCTGAGTACCATTCAGTCTACAGCAGAATATAAATCATTTACTTACTGTGAACACTATTTTTGCTAGAAAATTGTGAGGGCATTAACATATTTTTTATTACTGTAGAGTCACACATACAAGACAGAAATTGTATTGTATTGTGGCTTGAAAAATTATTATTTGGCTCTTATGTAATGATCACATAACCACATTAAAAATATTTTTTGAGAGCAGTCTCAGTAAAACAAGATGCTGTAAAGATGTGTTAAGAGTGATACATTGTTTTACCGGAGGATAGTGGTTGTAACATGAGAAAACAATAAAGCAATAATTCAATTTGTGGTGCTCTGTAGAAAACCCAAAACAAATATAATTAGTTCTTTCATCACCTGTGATTATATGTCACTAAAGTTGAATTCAAATATTAAAATATATTCCTGAGATTGCTCGGTCTTGGACGAACGTATTACTCAAATCCTTTTTATTTATCACTTTAATGTAAAATTGGCAGATGGCACTCAGCAATGGCGATGGCAATTGTTATGTGCTGCTAAATAACTGTGTATGTAAATAAAGTGTGTAAAGAATCCCACTAGGGCGACTTTCAGTTGGACACGGTGTGCCAAGATCACCAGAGGTTTAGGTCTCAGTGACCATGTGCAGCAGCTTTTCTCCAGCAGACAGACAAAATGACTATGGCCTTTGTTGCAACATGCTCAAGCAGCTGAAGGTGGTTATCTGTGTGAGGAAATTCAGAGGGTGGGGGCTCTGACGGGCAGCGTAAATATGGTGGAAATCCCACCGTATCTCTGTCAGTATTGAGAAACCCAGGCTTTGAAGGCTGAGAGGATGAGATGGTGTAACAGAGAAGATATCATAAAAAGAGAGTCAACTGCACTGCCTTTCTGAGAGATAAACGACCCCCTGTAAATTTACTACAAAACTCCACTGTGAGTGGGCATACACAACCAAGGTGGTGGGAAATTTATTATTGTAGTCATTCCATGAATTCAAAACAAAGAAACCCCTGATTTACTGATTAAGGCTTTGAGTTTTAACCATACATACAATTTTTTGTGAATGTATTTATATCATATGTTCCAGCCCAAATGTAGGAATCTTTGACTATCTATGCTGTTGTCGTCATTGAGGGAGAGTGCACGCTAGCACACGCCCTCCTGTTCCTATGTGACAAGAGGGAAAAATTAGTTTGCTTCCCCTTACAGACACTTTGGCATGAATGGAGGAGTAGTCAAATACTTTATGACAGTTTCTGTAGATTTTGTAACATTGCGTTAAAGTGTACACAGACCTTATCTTCTCTTCGGCATTCAGTCAGTGGCAATACTATTTCAGCTCATCTAGTCAACATAGTCTGTTTTAATTATTTCTTCTAATAATATAGGGAAATTGGCATGCATAGGCAGTCATAAATGTTTAATATACGGTGATATAAAAGTAGCTATGCTGAAAACTTCATTCAAGTCCATGAGAAGGCCAAGCCTTACTCTCCTTCTAATCGAAATGCACTGAAGTAGACACCTCTTCTCTCAAGTGATTCCCTGATGGACAGCTTTCTTATGACCATAGCATGCTGTGAACATATTATTTACTGAGTATTTTTAAATGTTCCCCAAAAGTGTGTGTCACCCTGGACCAGTAACATAACCCATGCCACCAGCGAGCTGCAAAACACTATAAACAGTGTGGAACATCACCCGTGTTGAGAACCATGTTTCAAATGCTCATTATTATTAGTACACCTGTCTGGTGGTTCTTTTTTTATCCATAAATGGCACCAAAAATGCTTCCTCTTAGTCTGCTGTTTGTTTCCAGCCTCTTGACACCATCCAAGTTAGCATTATATTCATGGCTCTGGTATGAGAGGCCGACCTATACATATACAACACCGTGGGAGACAAAAGAAAAGTGAACTGTAACTATGTTTACTGGTTTAGAATCTGTTTGCTTTTTTTGTTGTTGCTAGAAACACAGGACAGATTCGGTTGGTTTCTGTTCTTGTGGTGGATGTGTTTTGATTGTGAATGGGAGGATGTGTCTAGGAACATATTGTCTTTTCGTGTCTGTGTATCACTCAGCCCTAGTGATGCGGGCGAGAGTCCTTGCAAACCCCAGAAGATTTAACCTGCTTTGGAGATTTTTTCTTTCGATTTTTTCATGGGTTGAAATGTGTAAAGCTACATAACAAGTATCAATAATCACAGAGCTGCTCACTTCAGTCACAGACCTCCTGGGTGGTAAATCTTTTTCCAAATATATTTTCATGCTTTTTTCTTTTTTTGGAATGCACAATCATGGTCATGCTGCAATGCTCATTGTGGCCTCTGTTCGAGGTCAATTCGGGAGAGAACAGGGAAGCATGTGCTGTAGTCCAAATCACGTGTTGTCATCCGACGCTTCTTATCGCAAAGTGGGTGAGGTCCCACATGAGAGGCTTCGTGTGTAGCTCAACAGCCTCACCTTTTGTGGGTGCACGATTAACCAGTGGGGGCACTGGTGCATGATAAGGAGCCATCATCCTGACCAATTGCAACCCTTAAATCCCTGCAAAACACTTTTGCCAATTGTGCCTCACCTTGAGGGCCTTCTGGATACAGTCAGCACTGGTACAGTCCTTATTCAAATCTATAACAGGATGAGCCAATGGAGTAAATGTGTTTTATAATATAATATTTATATTGTTCACCATTGCCAGACATTGTCACTGCAAAGCCCATGTTGTTTTCATGAAACCCCAACTTCTCAGCTGTTATCATGATACCAGAGTTGCCATGCTCTAGCTGTGAACCATGGGTCACCTTTCCATTGGAGATCAACTCCTTGCAGAAAAAAGTTCCAACTACCATGGTGTTCACTGTGGTGACCTTGTTCACTCTCCTCTGTGTTGTCAACTGTAGTGATGTGAACATCAAGACTGTAGGCCAAAGTTCTCATATATTGGTGCTTCTTCTTGGGGTTTAATTATTTACTGAGATATGTGTGGGTCATCTTTGAGGGGTTTATCTGAGTTGAAAATAAGCGCTGGATTTGCGTTGTGACCGTCAATATTTGCATCTCTCAGATAAACATATTGATAGCAGTATCAACTGTGGGCCATATCAGCATGCTGCTCATTTTTGAGAGAACCTACTGTACCTTACCATCAGAATCATTATTCAGCAGGATGTAAAATAAAGGACTGGTGCTAAAGGGTGGTCCTATCACAGGAAATGGTCAAAACGGCTAAATGAAACGAAACATTAGTGGTATGTGGGGTGGTGTGCAGTGAACCACACCGCTTTCAGGGAGAGGGTTCAGAAACAGATGGAGTTTCACAACCTTAGATGGCACCTGTGCTGCGGGGCGACAGATCAACAGCATGAAAAACAGGCGTTGCCTTAGATTGGGGTCACGCCACAGCAGCTGCACCTGCACACCCCTTTGTTTACATTCAGCCATTTCGGTTTCACACAAGCCTTTCACGCCTTTTCAATGTTAATGGTGATTAGCAGCACCACTGATAAAGTCAATGCAGCCTAAAGAGCCTGAGATACACAAATCAAGCTTATGCTGCCTGGCAGGGGTGTCCTGCAACCAATGGCTGAGAGACACTATAAGTAAATGTCTTTTTCCATGAATTGCAGTGCATTGATTCATATAAAGGATCACAGATAAGCACTGTTGCATCAGTGTGTAAGGCTGTTAGTCTTACATAATTACACAGTGCAAGCATCCGCAAAGACATATATATGCGTGTCTTTTTAAAGGAGTTTGTCTAGGTTACAAAAAAGCGCTTCGTGTCACTATTTCCTGCTGAAGGCTACAGCTTTCAACACTGAACAGGAAATGGTTGCCACAAACACTTCCCGCTCATGAGCAGACCATATCTCATTTTGAAGATTTGAGAAAGAAACCATATGATTTTGTGTAATTTGCTGATACTTTGTTGGGTGCCAGAGGACAATGAACAAGGGCTTGTTTGTTAAGGGTTGGTTTGGGTGTGTAGGTTGCTGTCAAATTCAGACAAAGAACATTTATTGCTAATTTACCACATGCTATTTCTTTTCAATGAGAGTGTTAATGGCGCACATGAACAAATTACCTCTGATGAGCCATTTTTGGATTGTGGTCTCTTAAGTGCCTCCAGCAGTCAAAGATTCTTCCACTCACACAAGTGCTGTTTCAGTCTGTTTGTTGGATTTTCACTTGCATAACATTTACTGTGCAATACTTTTAAAAGGCAAAATGTCAGGCTCCTGTTCAGAATTTGTGAAAAAAAAAATCCCCTGCCAGGGGGCATTAAAGCAATAAACACTATTTTTACCCATATGCTTGTGGCACAGATGTGAGATGTTACGATACCAAGACCGAACAGAATGCTCATCGCAGAAAATGAGCAAAAGAGTTGTAATGGATTTACTGGACTAATCTCATCCCATTACACACAGTCCAGCTGAATGAAGGCACAGAAATGCAAAAAGTTTGCATTTTTAAAAAAAAACCTTGCCCACAAATGCTCAGAAGTCATGCCAAGTCGTGATGTTCCAGAGAATAACCTTACCGGGTTTCAGTCCAATGGGATTGCCAGTCCTCCTGCAGACGGCAGGATAGGATATTCACCGGGCTCAGTCTCCAGGAAGTTTAAAATGGCAGTGTAACAAATCCCGAGTAGGCTGCCCATCCCCTCTTGACTTCAAGCGCAAGCTGTAACTCGAGAGATGAGGCCTGGGGAGTGCCCCAGCTTGCCAGAGATGACTGATTCATTCCATCAGATCATCTAAAGATCAAGGTGTCTATACCTCAGAACGCACAAGAGTCCCATTATACAATAAGAAAAAAACAAGTCTGCATGTATACTGCCAACCCCAGTCATCATAACGTTTGTTCTGCCTAATCAAGCTGTGTGCGCATAATGGCCAACTTTAGGAAGAATGTTATAGAAATCCTGAAATGTTTTGTTTTCTTCATTAGGGACTGAGTTATTTTTCTTTCCCTATTTCCAATGCAAAAAACAAGGGGCCCTATATCAATAACTTTTTACAGGGTCAAAACGTACCGGAAACATCTATTTTCTGCAGAAGCTGATGGCGTATGGCAGAGACAACCACATAGCCACACATCGTCCTACATGGTCTACCAATTCTATGAGCTTGCTGGCTCACAACCCAATAAAAACCATGCTAGCTAGCTAGTCAACTTGTGCCACCCACTCACTGTACCCCAGTGTACGTAGATGTGGCAAGGCGTATACTCTTGTCAAATCTCTTTTTACAGTCCATGAGGGTGCTAAGAAAGCTCTGCAAGATCATTTTGAACATCAACTGATCTAGAATTTGGTGCTCCCAGCAGGAACGGTTCTTATATCTTCTTGTGCTCAGGTGTCCACCAGTATGGCAATTTTCAGATACAGGGGTCCAGTCATCCAAGAAAATTCTGAAAAGGAATGGCAGCCTTATAAAGAGATATAAGATAAGAGTGTGTAACATTTAGTATGCTATTACTTGTAGATTGTTATGCCAAAGCCTCTTCCAGATACTTGCAAAGCATACTGAGCACACATTCACTGCTTGTGGAGCAGCCGACCAGAGCACTTTCAAGTAGACATAGCGTGAGTGATAGATTTTATAAGTGGACTGCAGCCATGCAGTTCTCCAGGTTCCATAGCCGCAGGACCCAGCCGTCATTTACAACAATATGGTGTTCTCCAATGGTCAGTGGCGCTGCACTGTAAGGTTATAAACCACATAAATGATCTACCATTTCCACAGTCATATGACAATACTGCTATCCTTGCACCATGCTTCTCTCATAGTTCCTGTCTGTGGATAGATAAAACACACTCACATGCTCTAGCCACAGCTCTCTCCTTTTATATTTCTGCCCAGTTTCACTGCCTGTTGCATTTTGTATTTTTATTTTTTTGTGGAAATCCACAGCTCTCACCACCTCTTGGAAAGGGGTTACAAAAACACAGTGTCTTCTTGAAGGCACACAGTGTAACCGAAGGGCTATTTGTCAGATTTCCATACCCAACGTCAAACAGGAATCATAGATTTATACATTTCTAGCCTGCTAGTAAACACCTGATATGCATGATGCATGATCAAAGGTTTTGAAATAGTGATCACAGTGGGTGTTTGATTGCAGTGTGCACATGGCAGTTTAAAAGAAACCATAGAAAACATGTAATTAATTTTTGTATCATAAATTTTGTATTTTACAAAAGTGATAATGTGGCAAAAACCATACAAAAGACATATTCAGAAAGTGGTTAAAACATCATACAGTCCATGAATGTACATAATCTTCCTATTATAATGAATCAGACTTTGAAAACTGCTTAATTCAAAGACCTTTCTCCGCTGCCGACATGTAATATTTACTCCCATTGAAGATGTTCATTATTTCTTGCAGACAGGAAATTTGATCAGATTTTCTATGGGTTAATCTAGTGATTATTCACTTTGCTTTCAATGATAAAGATTTTTTTTATTACTTTAATCTAGAGCTTCAGAATTAAATAGCATTTTCCTTCAGCAGACCATAGTAAACCTCATTAACTCTGATTAATAGAGAAAGATTCCTCTCCCATTGATATTCAATAGTTTCCTAGAATCTCAGAACATTCATTTGGCTGCTCATTTGTATTGTATAGATGGAAGGACAGAAGGACAATGCATTTAAAAAATGTGTTTCTATGGTGAAAATTACAATGTGTTTAGCTATCATATTAATGATTCAAACTTTTTCAATATCCACAAGAATTATGCAATGGATTGTTGAAGATATTGAACATCACGAGAGCTTGAGATTCATTTCATATACATATAATTGATTGTTGATAGCGGTATGCATCATTGTTTTGGTCCATTTGTTTTATTTTTCTTTCTTTGAAATCCTTTCATAATCATGATGTGTGTGATATGGTATATTCTTTCATTTATGGTTAAAAAAAATTTGGGCTAGCAAGAACTCACAAAAATCAATAGCATTTCACTTGATTCACTAACGCAACCATGCATATTTATCAATCATGGAATACAGACGTGTTTGAACTGGTCATTGAGCTGAATCAGTTCTTGTTGAGCTCCAGCCCGTAAATTGGAAGTAAATACCTACTCTAGTACCCGTGCGTGCATAATTAAGTTTTGTCTCAAGAGGCACTGTACAGCTTACCATGTGAAAATGAGTTTTACATGAAGAAACTTATCTATGAATGTAATCTCACTCTCACAAATACATTTGCAGATGGGAGGCTTGCAGGATATTGCATGTCCTGACAGAGAATGAATGCAGAGTGAAACTATGCAAAGCATCTCTGACTTACCCCTATGCTTAAGTTGTTTCACAGAACAAATTACCCCGGGTTATGTATTTACCTGGGTGCTGATTTGCTCACAGGAGGCTTATATATATATATATATATATATATATATATATATATATATATATACACACACTCACCGGCCATTTCATTAGGTACTTACTAGTACTGGGTGTGGTCTTTTGCTGCTGTAGCCCATCCGCTTCAAGGTTTGACGTGGTGTGCATTCAGAGATGCTCTTCTGCATACCTCGGTTGTAACGAGTGGTTATTCGAGTTATTGTTGCCTTTCTATCAGCTCGAACCAGTCTGGCCATTCTCCTCTGACCTCTGCCATCAACAAGGCATTTTTGCCCAGAGAACTGCCGCTCACTGGATATTTTCTCTTTTTCGGACCATTCTCTGTAAACCCTAGGGATGGTTGTGCATGAAAATCACAGCAGTTTCTGAAATACTCAAACCAGCCTGTCTGGCACCAACAACCATTGGCTGATTAGATATTTGCGTTAACGAGCAGTTGAACAGGTGTACCTAATAAAGTGGCCGGTGAGTGTATATATATATATATATGCTCCAGAATTATTGGCACCCTTAATAAAAATGAAGAAAAAAGGCTGCATATAATAAATGGCTCAAATAATAATCTACATGTTATGTTCAAACATATGGGAAAACGATATACTTTTATTTCAATACATTTACTCTCATGCTTCAATGTTTCTTTTTATTAAGTAATCTATTGTTTCCTGAAAATCATAGGTGCCATAATTATTGGCACCCCTAACAATTATTGTAAGTAAAATCAAACAAAATGAAATTGGCAATACAAATTTTACTTAATTTAGTTCATCTCAGTCTAAAGGAACTATATTGTGTCATTCCATCACTTCCAGTTTCACTAGAGAATAAAAATGAGGTAACAAGCATACAAAATCATTTTCATCCATCAGCATGGGAAAAGCCAAATAACTGTCAATTCAGAAGAGACCGATGGTAATTTATTGTTACAAGTCTGGTAATGGGTACATAAAAAGACATAAACGGTTAAACATACCACTTAGCACTTTAAGGCAATACTAAAAACGTGTAAAACATATGGAATGGTTGCAAATTTGCCAAGAAGAGAAATCAAGTGCATGTTGTCCCCACGGATGGTGAGGGAGGCCATTAATAACCCAAGGATCACTGTTTAAGAATTGCAGAGATTGGTTTATTTCTTGCGGTCAACAAGTCTAAAAAAAAACATAAAATGGCACCTCCATACCAACTAGCTCTTTGGAAGAGTGGCACGAAGACAGCCCTTACTGAGCACAATAAACAAAACCAAGAATCTGGAGCTTGCCAAACCTCATTGGAATTATGACTGGAAGAAAGTGCTATTGTCAGATGAGACCAAAATAGAACGTTTTGGCCATACACACCATCGACATGTTTGGCGGCAAAAGTGGAATGCATACAGGAAAAGCACCTCATACCTATTGTCAAATATGGAGGTGGGTCATTGATACTTTGGAGATGTTTTGCTGGCAGTGGTCCTATGGCACTATTTTAGATCAATGGCACAATGAATTCAACAAAGTACCGGGGGGGGGGGGGGGAGTCCATAAGCACAAACCTAAAGATATCAATGATTCTGAAAAGTTCTACATAGAGCAATGGTCAAAAATCTCTCCAAATGTGTTCTCTAACCTTATCACACATTATAGAAAAAGACTCATGGCTGTCATCTTTGCCAGGGGTGTTTTCACAAAGTATTAATCCAGAGGTGCCAATAATTGTGGGACCTGTTTTTTGGGGAAATATTGTTTTATTTAAAAAATTTAAGACTTTGGTTGATTTCAATGAATCATTAATCAAGCACACTAGTGTACACATGTTGGAAAATAAAGCTTATGTCAATAACTGTATTATTCTTTAGTTTAGCATTTTTTTAAAGCATTTTTCGTGCTTATTTATTAAGGGTGCCAATAATTCTGTAGCCCACTGTATATATCCAACATCCTGATTAGTATTTCAAAATATAAAAAGAACCAAAGGTTACATTTTATCCTGTCATCCCAACTGTCTGGGTGTAATTTGTTTGGCTATTGGTGTGTGTGTGTGTGTTTGTGTGTGCGTGTGTGTGTGTGTGCGTATGTATCAATGCTGTTTGAATAGTGTTTGAATCTGAGTTTGAATTGGAGTATTGAATAGAATTGCTTTTGTATTTCTGCTTTTGAATCTCAAGTCAGAGCATGTTCACTGTTTCATAAACACTTCTCCACTTTCATATTACCCAACATCCATCAAGGCTTCCAAGCGTGCAGCTTAATTTGGCTATAATAACCATGTGAACAGAGCCACGTGATTGATATGTATACTGTGTCTGACAGATGGACGATATTGACGCAATGTTCAGCGACCTGCTGGGGGAGATGGACCTCCTCACACAGGTGAGTTCACACCCACATTCAACAGTGAAGCTTAGCATCCTTATCTGGCATGTCGTACCTCCTCTGTTCAATTCAACAACCGATGTCTGAAGCATGGCACAGCTGACTGTTCTTCATATGCAGCCAACATTTAATAGGGCAGTACTAGTATAACGTATGACTGTATGCTACACTGTAATGAAAAGAGTTGTAGGAGAATTGCAACTTCTTGGCATAGCTATGAAATCTGTAGAGATACAATGCTCAGTGGTAGAAAAATGGCCAGGACTGTACAACTATAAACCACTCTTCCTCATTAGTAATAATGACTGTGACGGAATCCACAATGACAGGACATACTTGGCTTCATTCTTCCATGGGCAGTGTGGGTTCAATTCCTCAGGGTTTTTTGAGTTACTGCACAACATTCATTCCACCGCACAACATTCCATTTGCCAACAGCCTATCACTCGCTGTCACTGGGAGATGTACCTCTCCCCAAATCTGCGCTCACTCTCCTGCAGTACTGCTCAGCCCTACACAGCCTATATAATGCGAAATAGCCACTGGCTTGTGGGCCAGTATATCCAACGGAATTCCATCAGCTGCAGTGCTTCTCGCTTAGGGTGAGGGTGGAACAGAAGTAACTCAGCAATAGGGATTCCAAACTGGGGGAATATTTTTGGGTTGCAGGAGAGTGTATTTGTTCATGAAGTTATGAGGTCAGCGTGACTTCTGGCCAGACAGTATGGAAAATAACAAGAACCTGCATTCCACTTGAATGTATGATCAAGCTTCTGTCCAGGATTGGCTTTTGTTTTGTTTTAGTATAATTAGACTTAATATAGGTAATTTCACTTCCCTGTTTAAGAAAACATGCTGAGAAAAAAAATAATAATTGAGGAACAAAAACATCTATGTCGGCTGCAAGGAAACCAGATATATATATACAGATCAAATGCTGAAAAAGCATTATTTCTATTGTGCAAAACATTTACATATTCATATGTTACTCTAGGAAAAGGGAAATTATAAGCACAGAAAGTGTGGCGAAAAACAATCTGGCTGTGAATACCATACATGTCCATATTTGACCATGGTAAAGAAAAGACAATATTTTTAATGCTTTTTCCAAATTTGTGCCCAATTTGGAATTTCTAGTCATATTTTAAAGCCGTGCTCATTGCTGCAACCTCAGCAAATCAGGAGAGCTAAGTATGTGCTCTCCAGAACACATACAGTCAGGCTGCTCTCTGTTGTTTTACTGCAGTTCATAAGTTGAGGTTGCACAGGCTTCAGTCGGAGGAAGACATTTCATGGGTAGTTTGAAGAAATAGACTGAATTGACCATTTTGGAGAGTTCCTCCCTCTCTGGGTATCCCTGCTGGCTGTAATCAGTACTGACACAGTGGCTCAGAAAGCAAAAAATATAATAATTGTTTTACAAAAGCAAAAAATATGATAATATTGTTAATTCTTTTTCTTTTTAATTTCTTTGTTTTTCTACACTGTTTGTCATACAGAAACAACCTTGTTCTCCCAGATATGTGATTAATCTTTTTTTTCTTCCTTTCCTACAGAGTTTAGGGGTGGACACGGTTCCCCCAGAGTCTAAATCCAGCTCAAACAAAGAGATCAGCTTCTCCATTGGGTTCACAGATATGAATGGTATTGTATAACATTGCATCCCGGGCGTAGTCTTTGACATTATTAATTCGTATCAATCTGAGATAGCCATAACATTACATTCAATTACAGATTATGTAAAAAAATAAAATAAAAAAAAGCAGGAAAACAATGGAAGACAGATACAAAATTAATATTTTAATTATCTTTTCAAAATACATTATCGCTACTGTACAGACTAAAATCTACAAAGAAAATAAAAGCATGAGCTCACCAGTCTATCATGGGCATATTGTCAGATTAATTAGGGAAAAGGCTGAACACAGATAGCTTCAGACACACTAGCACTGGGCAGGAGAGTAAGTACAGTAAAAGCCTTTAATATGGAATGGACGTATCAGAGATTTCTCCTTCTACACCACCTTGCATTACTTGTAGTAAGATATTTTGAGCAGCTCAATTTTATGACCTACAGTATTTTATTGGGCTAAATTATTAACTGCACACAGTCTTGGCATAATTTTTTCCCTCCCTTGATTATGTTCAGAATCTTTGAATGAACTGGAAGACAACGATTTGGACGCCTTGATGGCGGACCTGGTGGCGGATATCAGCGCAACAGAAGATAGGCTGAAGTCAGCAGAGAGCAGCCACCTCAAGCCCCACCCGGACCCCATGGGCCTGCCTCCGCCACCCCCGCCTTCACAGAATTACAGCTTCCCTGCTCCGCCCAGCAATGACAGCAGCAGCAGAGTCCCTGACCCCACGCCCGCAGCCATCCCTCCAGCACCTCCCCCTCAAGCCCCAAAAGCCGCAGCCCCTCCACAGGCCTCTAAACCTTTATTACCGGTAATGAGCCTTTACCTGACACCAACTTACAGTATAGTGCTCATTGGTCAACCAGCCTTCCTAGCAGTGTGCAGATATTTATGATATAGCCCAGCTAAATAGAACGTTCACGCATCATTTTAGCATCTTTCATTAACATGAACATCCTAGATCAGTAGCAACCACTCCAGTTCCTGGAGAACTACCATCCTGCAGGTTTTCATTTCAACCCTAATTTGGCACATCTGAGCTGGTGATACTAATTAGCCGCTCAACAAGATCTCTGGCTGCGGAGCTTTGTGAGGGCTGGAATGAAAACCTACAAGATGGTAGATCTCCAGGAAATGGGTTGGTTACCACTGTCCTAGATATTGAAATTTAGCAAGCACAAAATGAGACGTTTAAGCTTTCCCTCTACAGATCTTCAAAGGGGCTTTTCAGTGTTCCACTTGGTCCATGGAATGCGTGAATGCTAGCTAAGTTACTAAATGGAACTCTGGTTACTTAGTGATCAAATAATTTTAGTTTGCAGAAGGATATACATTATAGTCAGTAAGATTTCTCTTTTTGAAATAGACTTGTTATGCTTTTCAGAATTTAAAAGTATATCTGGTTAGATTTGTTTTATAAGAGTAATATGGAATTTGAACCCCTGTTGTATCATGAATATTGACAAGGCTGGGGGTTTGCTTTGCATCATGCCTAACAGCTCCAAGATTCATGATATAACACTGGGTCTCATTTCATAACACTTTAATAAGTCACAGTTGGCGTTTCAGTAGCATTGTGCCATTATATGTTTTTGAACATGCAGGTGATGTTTTCTGCTATTGTCCTACTCACCTACTGGGGTCACACACATCTTCTGTGTGAATGGAAACTGTACAGCACTGCTATCATCACTTTTCCTTGTTTTATGAAATGTGCATATATCACCAGTCCTTTATCAGAGGACAATAATCCATTTAGTTAATGGACTTGGTATGCACAAACAATATTGAATCAGTGTGTGCCATGACTGTATGTTGTAGGTAGGCACATTTGAAGTACTTTATAATAATAATAATAATAATAATAATAATAATAATAATAATAATAAATTGATTGGCGAAAGCAGACATATAGGTTTCCTGGGAATTCACTAGACGCTGTTAAAATAACAGTGCAGTTCAGACACTTCCTCAGGGTTGCTGGACAAGCTGCACATAGTTAAAGCATATCACTCTCATATTTATAGGTTGAATGCAGGATTAACAGTCTGTTTGGCAGGCCACATGACTCATGAGGGGGGTAAATGGGTCCTGTCTGGAAAAGATCAAACACTGAAAAGGCAGGATGGAAACAGTTTTTGAGATCTGTGTGATGTGAAGGGGGGGTTGTATAGCCTCTATAACCTCATCTAATAGACAGAACCAAAAAGCAAATCACAGATTGTGCAAGCAGAAGAGCAATCTGCTTGTCATCGTTCCGAACAGATGAGAGCAGTCGTCTTAGTTATCCACACAGTATGGTTGGGCCAGCAGTGAATTACAGGGGAGGAGCATCCAGCTGTCATTTAATGTACCCGTGTAAAATTTATATCACATGTATCTGGTACTACATATTTCACTACCATGCTTACGTATTTTCCCAGGAAGAAGTAGAAGCACAAGCCAAAGCAGACAAAATAAAGCTTGCCCTGGAAAAGCTGAAGGAGGCCAAAGTAAAGAAGGTAAGAAGAAGAGAATTTCAACCGAATGTATTGAAGTGTGTCGTGTAGATATTATATCCCAGTTAATTATTCAGTGATTCATCTCATCAATTAGTCAATTCCCCAGTTAGCTCTACAGTAAACTCCTCTTCAGTGACCAGATTCTCAGACCATCCGTGCATTTCATCTGTATCTAACTCTTCTATACGCAAAAGCTCTGTTAATCAACTTATTGACAATTTTAACTATAAATTTAAAACCAGCATTGACATTGTAGCCCCAGAGAAACTTAAAACTAAAATCCTAAAATGCCACAAAGGAATGGTGACATTAGCCGGCTTAATGGCCATAAAACACCATAGATGGAGGAAAACAAAACTACAGATACTGTACATCATGGCATTTATAAGGAACTACTGTGCAACTACAATACATCTGTACATAAAGCAAGGCAGGCCCATTTTTCAAGGATTAAATCTGACAATGGAAATAATCGCAGACGGTTGTTCTCTACTGTTGATCACTTGATAAATCCAGCCTCAGCTATTCACTGGTCTGGCCAAGATTCATCATCAAAATGCAAAGAGTTTGCACCTTATTTCCAAGAGAAAATAATGCAAACCTGTGTGAATGCCCACTACAGTTTGTGTGGCTAATATGAGCTCAGTTTCTGGGATTAATGAGGTTCAGCTTCACAAAATTGTCCCACAAATGAATTCTTCATTCTAACAAAGTTTTTTTAAAGACAACAAACTTTGTTTGTTTATCTGATAATGTGTTGAAAATATTAAATGACTCTTTAGAGACTGGTAAGTTCTCTGATACTCTGTAGTGAGACCATTATTTAACAAAAATAATTAAGACAGATCTGTCCTCAGTAATTTGTGGCTGATATCAATCTCCCTTTCCATGGTAAAATTCTAGAAATAGTGGTCTTTAACCAACTAAATATTTTCCTAAATGAAAACATTATTCATGATTTTACTTCTTGGTTTTTCTTCAGTCATAGCACAGAGACTGCATTGGTGAAAGTAATAAATTACCACAGACATTGATTATTGATATCAATAATATATCAGTTCTTATTCTTTTAGACTTGAGTGCTGCTTTTGATACCATTAGACCATGAAATATTAATGCATTAAAATTTTGGGGTTGGTCTTTTGGGAATTGCACTGAAATGGTTTCAATCATATTTGACAGGGGGCCAATTTTAAGTCATTCATGGGGACCATATTTCTAAGAAGGATGAGATTACATGTGGAGTTCTACAGGCAGAGCTCGTCCTCCCACTAGGCAGGTCAGGCACTGCACCTAGGGACCGGCTTCTTGCCAGGGCCCCAGCAGCATCATTGGTTTCCAAGTATAAGAATCAGAAGGTACCAATGTTTTGGAGGGGACCCCAAATTTTTGCTTAGCGTCCCCAAAAGTCTGCTGATTACTCTGTCCACATCTTTTATTGTATTAATTTCCTTATTTTCTTTGTAAATGCAGATGCTCTTCTGTGAAACACTTTGGGCAGCAAACCATTGTATGTAAAGTGCTACATAAAGAGACACACTTTGTCATTGCTTCAGAATAGCACTGAATGTCTTTACCATTGAAGGGTATATTTGAATAAGATATCTTTACAGGGAATTTCATGTGACACATTGTAGTGCCATATCCCAGATTCAAACCTGCACCTGTGTGGCAGAATACAGGAGCAGAGCATTGTGGGAACATACTAACGGTGTCACCATGAATTAGACAAAGAGTAGCGCAACACAGCCAGACCATAAATATGGCACATCGACATGCATGGCTGTGCATTTGGTCCAGTCAAAATCGTTGGGTTTGAGCACAAGTAAACTTTTAGAAAGGACTTAGTTTCATGTCTGAAACTCAGTAATCATCACAATAGGCCTCCTCTAAAACTTGAGGATTTAAACAAAGGTTTTTTTTAAGCAAAGCATTCAATCTCACGTAATTTGCCAAATTTGAGCTCACAGTGAAACTGTAAAATGACGCTAGTGAATGACATCGGTTTCCTTCCACCATAATGTGCTGATGATTTCAAATGCTTACAGTGATCTTGGGGAGAAGTGGCCACGTGCAGTTATGTTTCTCACCCCGCCTTTCATAAGAGGAACAAGAGACAATGAGTAAAGATCACCCTTACTTCACTTTTGACAATACTTTGCCTAGCTTTTTGATGACTGGTGATGATACTGTTTCACTGAATCACAGTCGTGGTCAAGCTCACACAGAGGACCCTCAGTCCGTCCTCTTAAGCACTTTCCATTTACACTGAATTGGGGTTGTGATGTTATTTATTGTGACTTATTTTTCTCGTTGCTGACGGAAACTATATAAGACATTAATTTCAAGGAAGGAACAGGAAGTAGAAGTGTCTGCTTAGTCCTACCTCTTCTATTTTTATGCTGCAGCTGGCCAATGATCTGAGATGGTTCGAATTTCTGTGGTTTGGGGGTGATAGACTATGCTGGTTCATAAATATATTTCTTGAAGTTGTTCTCACCATTATTTGTATTTGTAATATATCCATGTTATTATGTATCTGTATACACAATCAAATACCCTTTTAAGCGTCTTTACTAAAACAAATAAATCAATTGAAATACATTGACATTTATTACGAAATATATAATTGCAATATTACATTAGCTAAAGTTAAACTTTAGCACAGTTAGTGAGAACTCACTAACTGTTAGAACACAGTTAGTGAGAACTCATTGGCTCCACAGCTTCTCTTCAGCTGTCAGAATGTAGTTCTCTTTGGCTAGTGGTTCTTTCATCAGATGATTGGTCCACTAGCCAAACGAATGAAGGCAGTAACTGAATCAATGTGCCCTTAATTAGACAAAAAAAATGAAATCCCTACCCTATCACAGATGTATATTATGTGTCATTTTTGTGAATTGTTACACGCCCGCTACTGTTTTTTCCTCAGCTTGTCGTAAAAGTGCACATGAACGACGGCAGCGCCAAGACCCTGATGGTGGACGAGAGGCAGACGGTGCGAGATGTGCTGGACAACCTCTTCGAAAAGACACACTGTGACTGTGGGGTGGACTGGAGTCTGTATGAAACCAACCCTGAGCTTCAGCTCGGTAAGACCATGGGAACATGACGTGGGTTGTTTCTTGAGGTTCTGTATGACGGTCTGTGTTTGCACTGGCAGGGTGATAGACCCGGCAGACCCATAACATATAGTGCAATGGTGCTTTTACGTGATCACCCAACAAGTGGCTTTAATGTGTTTGCACTGGCAAGGTGATAGACCCGGCAGACCCATAACATATAGTGCAATGGCGCTTTTATGTGATCACCCAACAAGTGGCTTTAATGTGCAAAGGTACAGCAGATTCTGTCAGTCATTTTCAGTGTCATGCACAAAATCAGTCATTATGCTTTCAAATCTCCATTCAGTTTATAAATACCATCATTTTTAGCTTTACACCATTTACAATATAATAAATCGGAATACATTTTCTTTATTGAATTCCTCTCCATAAGTTTTCTTGGCATTAATTTTGGCATTGTACCATACCCTACAACACAAGGTTATAATATACAGCAAGGGTATTGGGACAGTGGCACAATTTTTGTTGATTTGGCTCTCTACTCCAGCACACTGGATTTGAAACAAAACCAGTTCAAAGTAGCAGTGCTGACATAACCCAATCACAGGGGGAAAAACCCTGGATTCACTGAAAGAGCTATCTTCCTTTTTTGCCAGAGTTGTTGAGCATTACATAGACCGATCATGTGACCATGTGAGTGTTCTCAGCTATTTATGCCCTTGACTCATAAGCACAAGCATAGGCTGGTGAGCTGCTAATCCACATAGAGAATGGGATAATGTCATTTCTGCCTCTACCCAGTACTCCCACACCAATTTTGATGCAGCCACATAACATTACACATTTGGATTGCGCATTACTTCATGTGAAATGTTTTCTACTGTATGACTCAGTATCCTGCCTGGTAACATCCAATCAGATGGGGATCAAAGATGTTTTATTTAGCCTGTGTAGAAACCAAAATACATTAACTGAACTAAAGTAATACATGCAGTGTGGGCCCAAGAAGACGGCAACTTTTTAAATTAACGTGAGTGGCTTCTAATTGAAAAATATGGCTTAAATACCCAGAATAGTTGGGTGTATAAGCACAGGGTTCATTTTACCGCGTCTGGGTGGAAATAATTAGGAGGAAATGTTCCCAGTGTGTCACACAAGCTGGCTACAAAGTTTTCTAAAGAAAATGTGTTATTTGCATTTTATTGCACTTTTCCTAACATCAGGGCTGTGGAGCCCCAACATTATTGTGCATGCCTGCATGAACACATTTCATAGTTACAGATCTTTTAATAAATATAATTTTACACTTGTACACGTAACAAATATGTAACATGAACGAAGAAAGAGGGTACTTTGACCTCCATCTGTAAAGGGAATAATACCAATAAAATATGTTATTATATATATATATATATTATATATATATTTATATATTATATTTATATATTATATATTGTCATTATATAATGTATGCGTGAGCAGGTTACAACTGCTATTAAAATTCAGTATGTTGTTGATAATTGTTTATGATCCTCAAAGAAAATATACTTACAAACTTAAAGTTATATATATTTCAATGTGATTTTAATGTAAGTGTGCTGTTTCAACAGAAAGAGGCTTTGAAGACCATGAGAATTTAGTAGAACCTTTGTCTGCATGGACACGAGACAGTGAAAACCAGATTCAATTTCTGGAGAGAATTGATAAATACGCTGTCTTTAAAAACCCTCAGGTAAGCATTTTACTACCTTTTTTTTCTTCACACTCCGAGTGATCTTGTTAGTCACTCAGGCAGTGAAGTGCATTACCGGCTGGCCTCAAGAGTCAGTTTAGATTTGAGGCCTATATGTTTCCTGGTTGAAAAACATCAAGATGGTTCATTACTTGAGTGACATATAGTAACAAAAACAGTGTGTGTGTGAGAGAGTGTCTGCATTTGTGTGTCCAGCTTATCGTGCAATACTGTTTTTTTGTTTTGTTTTGGTTTTGTTTTTTACCAGCAAACTTCACAGGGATATTTATCATGAAAAGTCTTATCACATTAACAAGCACACATTGAACAGTACAGGCGTGGATCTGAGAAGGTTTGACAGGTTACAGAGCGATATAAGATTATTTTGACTTTTTAATGTTTTTTTTTTGAAAATGTAATTCATTATTTGCTCAACAGATTCCCTTAACTAGTGTGTCCTACGTACAGTGTAGTTCACATATTGGTTGAGCCTGTAGGCTTGAGGTTGACCTATACTGTTTAATAAAGGATTTGTGCAGTCTTTAATGTAAGCTGGAGAACATTCATAATTAAAATCATTGGCCACATATTTCTTAAGGAAACCAACACATAGTTTTAAATGAGGCAATGCTACATTCCCAAATCATTCATTCATGGTATGCAGGTAACTGCCCTTCTTGTGTTGATGGCTGTAACATTAACCATCCAGAATGTGAAAACTATGAATCTTCTAGAAAACAAATTATAGATTCAGGTTTATATTTGCATGACTTTTGTCTAAATTTGCCTGCAATTTTCCAAGTGGAGTAGGGGCGTATTCATGAACACGACAGAGATGCTGAATTTCTGAATTTCATTTCCTTTGGCCTCCCCACTGTTTATTCAAAATGTATCTTCATATTTCATCCCCTCATGCTGTTTGGGCATTGTCTTTATTTTCACATATGTTAGATACTCTTGGAATCAGAGATTGACCTCCATTTACATTGAACAATACCATATGGTAAAATAGAGCCGTAGATTGTAAACACAACAATTATTACTGTGCTTATTTTGACAGCACAGATTTCCATAATTGCAAAGTATTTCAGCCATGTGGCAGCTGCTGGCTAGACTCCTGTCTCAGATGTTAATCTGAGGAAACTGTACAATGTACTTCTACAGTGACTTCATTTGTAAATAAAGTGCATTACATTCATCCAACATATTTTGTCAAAGCTGAATGTATGATTATTAGTCATCCATTTGCTCGGGGCAGGGCACAGTGCATTTTTAGACTATCAAAAGTCAGGGCGACATAGCTCAGGACATAAGAGCGGTTTGTCTGGCAGTCGGAGGGTTGCCGGCTCGATCCCCGCACTGGGTGCGTCGAAGTGTCCCTGAGCAAGACACCTAACCCCTAACTGCTCTGGTGAATGGGAGGCATCAGTTGTAAAGTGCTTTGGATAAAAGCGTTATATATATGCAGTCCATTTACCAAAAGTAGTGATTAGAGTCGAAATACTGTTGTCACTAGTGCAGTGAGAACTGTGGCTTCACTTTGTAAAATCTACCACATGTCAAAGGCCAATATATTCTTGTTAATTTGCTCATTGGACATATACTTAGGTAGGTACACTGCTGCATGATTTGTACAGAAGAGATAAAAAATTAAAAGGAAAAACCTTGTAGTGCTACTACATTCTCTATTATCATACAGTATACCTCTGTAGAAACTGCTTCTTTGTGGTCTCTTATTTCTGCTGTGCATACGATACCCCAGAACTTCTATCTCTGGAAGAAAGACAAAAAGGCTCTCAAGGACATGAAAGAGAAGGACAAAGAAATGCTGCTGGAGGTGAGTGTGCTGTGCCTGAACATGCCACTACATCTCAGAACAGTGTGTTGCACTTCTCCAGAATTACATTCACGGAATGATAAAGCTGCCAAAACAGAAGCTAACCAGGGCAAAAGCTGTTATGTCTAAAAGAGAGGTTCGCACAGTTGTGTCAGGTCCAAAAAAAGATTAAAAAGCACAGAAAAAAGTTATAAAGAAATGTTTGACATTTTTGGGATATCACCCAATATTTTCACTGAAGTTATTGATGTGCACACCCAGCATGTTGGTATTGTCGAAGAAAGCTACCTTTGTACAAAAGGTAACTGTTTCTGAAAAACTTTTTGTTGATGAAATGGTTCCTTATGCTATTTTTGGGAGGAAACACCCCTAAATCAATAATAAGAACATGCATATTGGGATTCTTAAAGCAATTTGGTCATTGCAGTACCCTGCTATACCTCTAAAGTGCTTCTAAATGCTAACGTAACCATCTGGAGTGGGTTATGTCAGGGTTCCACACAGCAGGAAAAGTGGTTTACCTTGAGCAACAAATGAAGAACCCTTATTTCTATGAGTGTGTAACTGAAACTAGTTAAGTTCATTTTCAGAAAATTGTAATCAAAGACAGTTTTTCAGTGTGTGTGACTAACTTGGCCTCTATATCCACCTTCTTTAACTGTTCAGGAGAACTTCTGTGGGTCCTCCATCATTGTTCCTGATCTGGAGGGGCCTCTGTACCTGAAAGAGGATGGAAAGAGGTCCTGGAAACAGCGTTACTTCCTGCTGCGGGCTTCTGGGATTTATTATGTTCCCAAAGGAAAGAGCAAGGTCAGAATTCTGTGGGATGTTTCTTGGTTGGGGGTGGCAGCCTAAACACAAAAAACAGCAAACACCCTGTCAAGAGATTCTGTCCAGTGAACACCAAGACCCACCCCATTGATCTACTCACTTTCAAGTAGCCATGTGGTCAAAAAGTATCTTTTTTAAAGTAAAACACTTGTGCAAATATTAGCTTACTGTCAGCTCAAATCCATTCTTTAACTGTCAAGAGGCTTTCTGCTTTTGTGCCAAAACAAGCAACTCCACTGTTTGCTTTCTGCTGTGTCTTTAAATTTGACCCTATCCTCCTGCGGAATCTAAAAATAACCCAAATCTGATCACCCACGGAGCTGCTTAATTCCTCTTTCCAGTCATGTGCCTATCACCTTTGAGCAGCTATGCATTGAGTAGAACTGCGTTCAGCTAACTGTCTTCTTCAGCATGTAGTTATTGATAGGTGCACAGACTATAATTATTAGTGCACTGGCAATAAATCTTTACAGCATTTATGATTACTGTATTCAACATGTTATTCATATAAATTAGGTACAGTGCTATACTTTGTGTGCTGTTATTTGAATGAAAAGTGATTTTAGATGTGAAAACACCAAAATAAAAGGTGATGGTGAGCTGCCCTCTATAGTCAATAACACAGGGATTTCAGCTGTGTTGAGTGTTGAGTGGCTGTCACAAAAGAGGCTCACCTGCAGGGCTTCACTGCCTCTCCTCTTCCTCTACAGACGTCGCGCGACTTGGCTTGCTTCGTCCAGTTCGACAACGTGAATGTCTACTACGGCAAGGAGTACAAATATAAATACAAGGCACCCACGGATTTCTGTTTCGTTCTCAAGGTAAGAAAAGATCAAGTCAAAGAGTTCAGAGAGAACAGGCACAGCTCTGTTCTGACAACAACAGTGATGTTTGGACATAAATTAAGAGACTTGATCACACATTGACAATGCTAGAGCTGACACACACATATATACATATATATATATATATATATATATATATATATATATATGTAGACCACATGAGAGCCTGGTACTTTCACCTTGGCTAACCGTAGCAAGCATACATTCTCGTTTCACTACATGGTCACAGCAGCATGTTGACCACACTCGCTGCCTATAAGTAAATGATTGATGCACATAATTTAATAGTTTACTCATGGTAATGAGCACACCTCCACACTCAGCAAGAGAGGTCCAGAATCACGCTACCTGAAAACCTGCCCACACCACATTTATATAAATATGCACTATTGTATGATCTCCATTCTGACTTTAAAATTCTAGAAGCAGAAGCTGACAACAAATACATTTATTTCCATTATTAACTTATTTTTAACCAATGTGTATTGCTGAGTGGTGTTGGTGTACGTTTTATATGGACATGTAACATGGGTGAACATCACTCAGTTCATGAGAGTTTGAGCTGATAGACCCAGGGTGGATGGTCAGCCTTAATAGACCATGTATGGAGGCCCTTAAGGACTGAGGTTAAAACCAAAATCAAAAAACAGCACTGTGTCCTTACTGTGAGCCCAGTACCATTGCAAGATAGATAATTGCTACCAAGACAACCCCTGTGAGCAGAGACAATGGAGAGCTGAGCTCCTACCAAACCTGGTGGCAACACGGCAGATTGAGCTTTCTTCAGTCAACACAACATGGCCATTCCGTGCTGCTAGCCAGTGATCGTTGCCTTGCTTCACTTTTTAGCTCTCTGTTTACAACAAAATGCCACCATTACAGCTTGACCGTACCATATGTGCACATAGCCCTGTATGTGAGTGAAACCATTGGAAGAATACTGTTTATCAATCGATCAATCTTTCTTGGTATAGCTTATTTCGTGCAACCGAATGCAATGCAATGTACTTTATATTGTAAAAGTCGATAAAAATCTATAAATCAACGAAACAATAAAAATCAATAGAACAATGTTATAAAATAATGACAGAGACAGAAAATAAATAAATAAGGAAAACTTGTTAATGAATCTCCTAGGTAAAAGCAAGCCTGAAAGGAGCCTCTTAAGTTAACGTTTAAAGATCACTACCGTTTCAACTGCCCTTAGAGCAGGTGGGAGACTGTTCCAGAGGCGGGGGCCATATGAGCTGAAAGCAGCTTCACCATAGGTTTTAGTTCTGGCATTATTAAAAGAAGGGAGTCAGAGGATCTGAGTGCTCAGCTAGGAACATATTTAGGAAGCCAACTAGTAATATATTCAGAGACAAGTACATGGACAGATTAAAAATGCTACAGCATTACAGCAAGTATACGATTGAACTGTACATGTAAGTGAGCCAAACCTATTTTTGGAGATAGAGGTCAGATAAATGCTCGTGAATGAGCAGCATTGAAGAAATAGAACCATAAGGCCTGATAATAAATGTTATGTCACAGTTCTGATTTGACTGTGAATGTAAGCAGACAAGTCCTTTGAAGACTACTTTACCCTGAAGTCGTTTAAAGGAGGCCCATTGGTGACCAGACCAGTACGAGGCCCATACAGTGATCCGTAGCCCTTACAATCAAATCTAGTCAAATGACAGGTTTATGAATGGTGTGGCATCCCTTAATTAGTCAATTTATTGCCTGTGTGAATTCTGAGACTGAAAATGTTGAATGTGTGGACTTAAATCCTTCTGGTGACAGTGATTTGTGGGTGGTGGCGTAATTAGACTGTGGCCTTTTATGCCCCAGAACTGTTTTAAGCATCTTTAGTGTTCCAGTATGTCTGTTAATGGTCCAAAGGTGACAAGTGGATGTACAGAGCTATACAACTGGAATTCCCTCAGTGTGTAAGAAAGGGATTTCAGGCGGCCTCCAGAGGACCGAGTCTGTTTCCGGTGTTGAGCCGCACGCTGAGGCGGGGGAGCCGGAGAGCCGCGTGCCCAATCACAGCCGCTCTGCGCCGTCAGATGGTAGTTATTATGGGAGAGCATGAGAGCATTTGCACTTTGAGTCTGCAGCAAACACATCTGAATGCCTTTGTCGAGGGTTCAGCCAGATTTCCAAATCTGACGCTGACAAAGAGCGTTTCCATGACCACTATTTTGAGAAAAAAAACGTCAGGCAAAATGACTGCAAAAAAAAAAAAAAAAACTTACTGACTCTGTATTTAACTCTGTACTGTGACAGAGTTAAATACAGATTTTAGGAAGTGAACTGAGTGTGGTCTTACCATCGTTATGTAAAATCTGCAGTTCTGGAAAAGCTGAAATTGACTTTTAGATTTGTATATTTCTTCCTGTAGTGCACACTCCATTCTTGAACACCTTGGTTCCAAAGCTGGCAGCATAACAATACTTTCAAATGAAAAAATTTGTTTCTCAGGTGAACTGCAAAGCCATGTTAGAGCATCATTCTGCTTAAATTCCATTCCTTTTGGAGATATCAGTTGTCCGTTTTAGTTATCTAGCTGGTAATGAACCTTATCTCTCTGTTCTACCATACCGTCATTATACCTGGTGAGCGCTGTAGGGCTTGTCTGAGGAAAAAGGAATCAGTGCTGGTGGCCATTTTTAGGGATGTGAAATTTTATTCCTTCCTTTACCCCCCACCTCTTCTTTTTGAAAGCTGTTGAATCAGCATATTCATTATTTTGTGGTGTTAGAGTCAAAACCAAAAGCTTACAGAAGTAAGGAAGCTAAATTACATTTTAGTGAAAGACATTCCCCCCCAGGGAAAGATGAATGCATAAAATGTAGTGGTCTGCCAGGAAAAGGCAAAATGACCTCAATTAAGGCACTCTGGCTGCCATTAGACCATGAAATCACACTCCAGCAGCTTGCCTCAATACTATTACACATTACTACTGAAAAGGAACAGACTGGCAGCAGGTTCTAACAGTACTTATCTGCTGAGATCTATGGAACACATTTAGTGCTTGCCATTCCATTCTATTGAAATGTGCCATTTTGGGGATAAGTCCGACATAAAAACAGACACCCCAGTGCTAAGTTACAAGACAAATTCATTGCATGCACTTCTGCCAAAATCATTTTTTAAATAATCCACAATATGTACACACACACGCACGCACGCACACACGCACGCACGCACACACGCATGCACGCACACACCTAAATGTACGATTTAAAATGGCTTTTAATTTTCTATTATTTACAGGCATTACAAATTGACACACATTAATTGTGTCCTTAACCTTCTGAATATGCATATGGGACTGATTGTGAATCAAAATGGTTGCACTTTCATTTCTGATTCCAGCTAGGAATCGTAAACAGTTTGCACCATCTGGTGTCACTGTGGAGAACTGCAGGTACTTTGCTGCAAGAGGAGAGCATCATGCGACTGAAGAGCCAGGTTTCTGTCAGAAGAGAACAGTACAAAGCCAAGGCAGCTTTACAATCCCAATGCAGTCAGGAAAAGATCTAAGCAATGCCAGAGGCTCAAGATCTGTCGTGGAAATATATCAGCTGCTGCTCTTTAAACTCTCTCTAGAGTCCTGACTCTTGTCAGATAAGCCAGCCAACAGAGGTTTCTTCTGTTTTGCTATTTGGAAAACACACAGACATTGCCTAATCAACATCAGCATCCTCCTACTCCTCTGAAAAAATGTAGCTCCCCACACAATCTCAAACAGTGGTCCACTTTCAAACAAGGAGCCCAAGCATGTATACCACGGCCAAAATGTAATGAGTGACCAATTGGTGCTTCAGCCTCTTAACCTTATAGTCCCCATAAAAGTAGAGCTCCTCCAGATGTTTCACCGTCTTGGATTACACATCCTCTGTATGACCCCAAGTTATATCACTTTCTCTGCTTTAGCACCCTCAGATTCAGAAGGAGTCCCAGTACATCAAATACCTGTGTTGTGAGGATGCCTGGACCATGACCCTGTGGGTAACCGGGATCCGAATCGCCAAGGTGAGTGCCAACGCCAACCCCCGAAAGAGAAATACTGAAAACTATGAATAAGAAAAGTAAACATGTGTTCACCCTAAATAGCCTGTCCCCCTAAATGGTCAGTCAGTTTGTTTGAAAGCACTGCTGTTTTCTTCAGCACAGCAGTAACGAGGGTTTGATGTTTTCGTGAATGTTTTTTCATCAGTATGGGATGACACTGTACAACAACTACAAGGAGTCTATAAAGAAAGCTGCAGTGTCCTCCCTGTGGTCCAACCGAACCATCGGCAACTCCTCAATGCCCCCCGCGGCTTCAAAAGGTTAGAAAGGGCCGCCTCCCATATGACTGATTATCAGCATCACACTGACTTTTGCCACCCGTCTCCCCCAAGGATATCAAGCGATATATACAGTATGGGGAATGCCACCAAATCAAATATTGTAGCTTACAACTTTCAAATACAATATTACAATTGCAACAATGAAACAAAGCAATACTTCCACAAAACATTAACCAACCACTGATCATTTTTTGTCTCTGAGCTGTATCATGGAATGATAAGCAGATGTGTGATTTTTGTACACAGCTTGCTATTGTTCTGTACCGTATGTATCGGGTGAGATCACTCGTTGTACTTCTACTCTCCAGCGACGACTTCCTCTCAGCCCAACGGACACGCTCCACAGCCCCCTGCACAGTCACCCGCCATAGCCACCGCCTTCTCCGAGGCCTGGAAGTGTGGCGACACCAAGGTACGACAGGCCCGCACGTGTTTAAGCAACCCAACCACATCTGTGCTTTAAAAACGCACATTCTTCACGTGTGCCATGCTACCCAACAGTACTGAACATCAGGTCTTATTTCAGCTCTGATCAAAACATAAAAAAACATCACATTAGGCATATTCATATGCACAGTGCTTCAAATTCTTTCTCAGTTCTAGCCATTTTTGTTCCAGTATGTAAAAAATATTTTTTTAAGTCCTGGGGTCTTTCACTGTAGCCTCTACATATGATTTCCAGATGTAATGTTAATATCGAACATGAGCTCATGCGCAAAATACGTGCCAGCCGCCATCGTACAGCTCCTTCACAGCTTAGACCAATGCAAAAGCAGTTCAAGCCGACGGAGATAAGCTCGCTCTCTACGGATATTGTTACCTGAAGAAAAACCAGAATCTCCTTTTTCCATTAACAGCCGCACTGTATGGTACCCCAAGTGTACCCCTCGACAGCTTCCTTGAATCCATTAGACCACCATTCTCATATTGTGAAAACTCTCTTGACACGACCATTATCAGCTGAGATCTTAAATGGATACTCAAACGCTTGGGTCTAAATTTACACAAAAAGGGGGAAGAGGTTGTATAAGTCTCTGATAAAGATCTGTGAACTGTGATGTAACCCTGAAAAGCCCCAACATTACAAGATCAGAAGACACTTTTTGTTACAAACTGAATAACAGCAATTCCAACTGCCATTTGAAAATTTGGTGAAAATCTGCAGATGAAGTTCCATTTTGCGCCAGTGATGACAAGGTTTTTTTAAAGGCCTGTGTTTGCACACAGACACACGCAAATACAAGAATATACATTATGCCTATGTATATGCAGCATTAGTTCTGAACAATATTTTTTGTTTATTTTTGTTTAGTGACATATGGGTTTCCCCCTGGGGATAATAAAGTGAAATTCAATTCAATCAAATATATCAATATTCATAGAGAAAATAGGAATTCCACCACCAGGGCTCAAAAATGGCAGCCTCATGTGTTGTGGTACAAATACTAGCCTCTCACAGCTTGAGTTAGCAAGCGGCAAGCTGCTATCGCCTCTCTATTTCGCACACCCAGCACGTCCGTTTGCCCTGAGGAGATACTGAGGCAGCCATCAGGCACCCAACACCGTCTGGCATTGACAGTGATCCCGGAATAGCTGAGCACTTTAAAAACGCTTCATTAACTGGCATTGCCGGGACCCTGGCACCTGCTGTTGCAATCTGGGTGCAGAGAGCTGGCAGACTTAGAGCTTCAACACAGACCAAAAGGGCCTGTCCTAATGTGCTTTGCTGCTGTTGTGATTTTGGAGGTTTGCAGCATAAAGACAGCGTATATCATTCTATGGTGGAATAAATGATTGCCCTATTCTTGTTTGCCCCCTTGCGGTAGTGCTATGGCTTGTTTTATGGATACTGACTGGAGGCAACTCAAGAAATGCTAATACCCCATTCAATTGCTGGCAGAGAAAGCTGCTCCCACAAAACAACAGCAGTACTTTGTTTAACCATTAGGTGGCAAAAAGACCAGCAAAGCAGCTAAAGCACCTGAGAAGTGTCTATTCACTTCATGGTGTATTTAAATAACATAAATTGTAAGATATATTGTGTCAGACGTGTTCAAAGGTAATAAATAATAATTTATTAATAATATATTAATATTTTCTGTTCTGACAGCTTCATGGCAATGCCTCCTCTCTGCCTCTCCCACCCCCACCAGAAGAAGACTTCCTACCACCTCCTCCCCCTGACCCAGGAATGCCACTTCCGCCCCCACCCCCAGACCCCATGCTCCCACCCCCACCTCCCGGCCCCATGCTCCCACCCCCACCTCCCGACCTCATGCTGCCACCCCCACCTCCACCCCTGTCTGGAAAGAAAGGCTTAAAGGCCTCGCTCAAAGCTGCCGCTAAGCACCAGGCAGCAAGCTTGCCCCCGCCGCCCATGGAAGATTTCCCACCCCCGGACTTTCTGCCACCTCCGCCTCCCCCCCCTGGACCAAGTGGGGGAGCTCCTCCCCTCCCCTCCGCCTCCGCCTCCGCCGCCCCCACCTCCTGCCATGTCGGCCGCTCCTACCCCCGTCCTGAAAAAAGTGGGTCCGCCTCCACCAAGGAGGACTGAGCCCGACCTAATGTCAGAACTGATGTTAGCCATGCGGAAGAAGCGGGGCGAGCAGTAGTGTTTTTGACATGTCACAAAGGGTTCACCTCGCTGTCATATTTATGCCAAAACTGTGGAATAGCAAAAGTAATACCAACCAAATATTTACTTAAATCTGCATAAATTTTAAAGGGCTGCTGGGAGGCTCATCCAGTTCTAGTGCATGGATGTGTCCCATGGTGTGCGATAGCAGGGCGATGATATATTAGCATCAGCCAGGGATGGGAGGGATAGCGTCTCATTGCACACCAGCAATCCCTGCTGGTCGATCGGGCACCTGCAACCTGTTAACACATTTATCTGCACTGTTAATGAAATGTCTCGGACTGATGCTGGTGTGACCCTGACTTGAAACGGCAGTTTGATAAGGAGCGACATGTGAGGAGAGCACACGCCTGTTCATGTTCTCCTGAACTGATAGCGGAGGCTGCAGCAAAGAGCGCTGATAAACAAAAAATGGGGAAAGACATCAAAAATGTACATGCCTCCCTTTTTTTTTTTTTTTTTAAAGTACAGCATGCAGGTTTGTGCTCCGGCTGTATTTTTTAATTTTTTACTTTATTCATTGGGATAAATCAGAGAGTAAGGGACACAGAAAGCAATGACAGGTCAAACTCAAAATACCCACATGGGGGATTTTCATATAGCTGGAGTCAGCCACTCTATTAACTGTGCCATACGGTTAGCCTTTTTTAAAACTCTTTTTAATGGCACTTGTTTTTAAACAGGAATGTAAATGTGTCCAGCACCTTAACACATTTGTGTCCACAATTACTCCTGAAGGCCAGACCCTGAAAGATTTAAAATGTAAATAGCACATCTCACCTTCTCTTAACACATAGGGAGTACGTGTACATACTGTATAAACCAACAAGTTTAAAGATGGTTAAGGAAAAGCAGACTGAAAACTTCCTGTTTGACTATGGCATGACTTCATCTGATTGTCACTTATAGCAGCTACAGAACCTCTGGTGTATGTTGAGAAAAATAACGGAAGCACTCCAGATTAACTGGCTTAATAAAAATGTATTTTAAGTGCTTCCTTAAGCCGTCTGTAAATGTTTTCAATGCTTTGATCTTGTACACCCCCCTCCCGACACAGTCCCGGTACATTTTGCAACTTAAAACCAATTTTGCATCCCCCCTTTTCTCTTCGCTCCCAATATTTGAATGTTTTTTTTTTTCACACTGCGGCCCACAGGGTGAGCTTTGCAGTCACTGCGGCCCACAGGGTGAGCTTTGCAGTCACTGCATCGGAGGATGTCGTCTCACACACAACTGCTGCAAGCTGACCTTTGTCAGAGGAGCTCTAGCTGTGCAATGAAATAAGGATAATTCCACAGGGAAAAAAAACCCCTGGGAGGGGCTACTGCCAATTCTCATTTCGTACTGACCCGTGGGTCTGCTGACCACAGCCCTGACCAAAACAGTCAGGATTCCATTCCAGACCACAGGTAGCATCACTGCACTGACCCAGCGCTTTCAAAAGAGCTGCGGGGCAGCCCTCACACGTACGCAATTAATGCGGTACGGCTACGGGGGAGTTGAATGACCCAACAGGCTTGAAGTCCCTGTAACAATGCAGAGACCTAGACCATGGCCCACACATGCATTTACAGGGCGTGTCGGAAGCAGGTTCAAATCACGTGGCTTCAGTCACATGCTTGTAGTCTTGGAGTCTGTTTTATAATCGTGTAGTCTGTTTTTATAATTGGTGACGCAAACAGGAATAACCAGATTACCCTAAATTTGTCAGCATGAGTTTATAGCACATGTCATGTATCTGGCTTGTACATGCAGTAGCCCTAATGATTTAACCCATTGATTTAAGTATTTTTGATAATGTCAGACATGTGATAATTAGCAAGGTCAGTTCCTCAGGTTGTCTTGCACAAAAGTACTGAGTATATTTATTTCAACATTAAAAATAGAAAAATGCAAATACAACTGCCTGAAAAAAACCCCTTTGACTAAAGAAGCCAATTTTTGTACACTGTAGAGCAGGGAACAGCAACTCACGGTCCTCGAGGGCCAAGAACTGCTGGTTTTCCACCCTCCCTTTGCTTGGGAGTCAGATGTGAAGACAGTCTGGCCAATCAGTAGCACTAATTACCCAGGAGAAAAGAAAACCAGGGCTGGATTTGGATTCGAGGCCCAGAGTTCATGATCCCTGCTGTAGAGTGTTTGCACAGCCTGGAAAGTTTGTGACAGTGATGTGTTGCTGAAAGCTGGAAGGCACAGCATTTGTCAGGAGGAACAGCTGACTCGGAGACTCCGGGCCCAGCTGGGGGGGCGGGCAGCATACCCCATTTCCTCTGCAGCTTCCTGCTCCCGGAAGGGGTGCTGCAGGACCTGCTGCAGCAGCTGCACCTGGAGGACCACATCACAACAAAAATTGCCACCCAAAAACCCTCTCTCCTCCTGGCAACTAAATTCCCCCCAAAATGGCTGCAATGCATCACCCAGGTGGGTGCCACAGTATGGACTCCAGCATGACCTTAATGCAGGGGTGCACAACTCCGGTCCTGGACGGCCGATCTGCGTGCTGGTTTTTGTTCCAACCGATTACCATAGATATAGTTTTCCGACAGCTCTATAAACTATGCTGCACCTGAGCTCAGTAAAATCTCCAGGATACACTTGCAGTCTGCAGCTGAAGCTGGTGCTTATACACGTCAGATCAAGATATGACTGGGCTAATTAAATAAATGTTGGCAAATGTTCACACAACATCGTGAAATGGATTGGCCCTTGTTGTGCACCACTGCCTTAATGTCTCCACCTGGTGGCAATGGTTGATAAAGCATAAATTCATCAGTTTCTCAAGGCAAACTTTTGACTTCAGTTACAATATTATAATATGCTACAGTAAAAAAAAGTATATGGATTTAATTTAAAAAATTACCTCTGAGAAATCATTATTTTCAGCTTTTGTGATTGCAGACTCGGCCATCCAGTTCCTCAAGACGTATCTCGGATTGACTCCTGCATTTAAGACAACAGTGTACACTGCAAATCAAGCACATAAAAACCTGCACAAATTCACGCGGTCAACAGCAGGACAACTACCAATTACCAAAAGTAGATTTTATTGATCAAACGTAACATGGTCAACTTATGAGTCACCAGCAACAACTGCCTTCCTGCAGACAAAGTCAATTCTTTTTGTGCCAGCATGCAGCTGTTCACTAGTCTCTGAGCACTGTAAGACATGTGACATCTAAGCTCAACACAACAATGCTTCATGGGGTTAAAATCGAGCTAGTAGGGAACCTATGGCAATCCAATTGCCACAGACATCTGGTAAGGAAGCTTTTGTTACACAGGCATAATGATGACATGTATGACGGCCATCTTGCGACAATATTCTAATGAGCCCGAAGGGAAGCAGGTGAACTGAGACAACATTAGGGAACGGAACTCTTACGCAACACCAAGCAGACACTATATAGGTTGCACTCCATCACTACAAGTGGACGTTCTCTCAGAAGTGCCAAGCTTGCACTTCCCACAGTAATCAGCTGCAGCGTCTGCCCGATGTGCTGCACTCGCTGACAAACAGGACGAAAGCAACTGCAGCGGTTCTGCCATCAGCCAGTGTGACTTGAGATGCTGCTGACATTGTTTAGTCGTGTCGGTGAATCCTGGTGAGCACCGGGCCGCTTTGCGGTGATGTGTCCTGCGCGTGATTTTACCGCGTGCCTCGCTGCCAAAGAACTGAACTGCCGATGCATGGGGTCGGGGTCTGGTGTTTCCAGTGGAGTGGGAGTGGCAGTGGGAGTGCAAAATAATGAAATGTTGATGACAGAGCACAACAACTTCCCGCTCTACACACGGCCTCCCAGATCGAGGCCTACAGCTGAAGGACGGTCTCGGACTGTATACAGCGCTCAAGTAACAGTAAAAATTGTAAACTTTATTATCCTTTCAAAAAATGAATAAACAAATATGGATCTGGAGAGCAGTGTGTATCTTCATTAACACAAACACTTTCAGAGTACTGATTAGAGCAGAAAAGAAACATACAAAGGTCACATTCCGCCGTATCATTGCACACTATTTCATTTTGAAGTGCTGCACTGCCCAAATTAACTGGCCGTGTCTTGCTGTCAATACCTCAGATCAGTGAAATCTCACCCCAGGGGCATTTACTTACTTTTCATCCTGCTCTGTCGGTCTTCATCAGAATCTTCCTCTTGTCTGCAAACAAATACAACAAAGGAAGACGACATAAACGGAATAAAATCAGTTTATTACAAGTTCCCTGATTAAAGAGCCAGCATCAATACAAATGAACAGCACAAAGGAACACAATGCTTCAGCCATGGCTTTCTCTCATCGTTTCATCTCATCAGCCTCCTCCAGGTCAACCATCACCAGAGATTTCCAGAAGAGATAATCTAGGCCACAGACTCCTTTCTAACTCCAGTCTTCAGAACTTGCTTTTTCTTAGTTTTACCTATCTGTAGTGACATACTAGAAATATTACATACGGGAAATGGGGAAGTGAGAAATAAAAAGGTTTTAAGCTCCAAATTGTATGTCCATGTGGTTTTACTTATGAACGCAAGTAACACTTCTGATACAATCTCTTTACTCAGTACATTCAGCTTGAGGGCACCACATGGGTCTGTATCCTCAAGATACGGGCACTCGAACACAGTCGAGCGAGGGCAGGCACGCACGCAGAACCGGTGATTGGTCCAAACTATATACAGTATGGAGGCAGAACCCATCCATCCCTGAGGTACAGTATCTTACCTCTGAAGCCTCAGCAGGTACATGCTGATCCAATTAGAGAAGAACTCATGGGCGGCCAGATCCCACAGAGCCCACATCTCCTGAGAGATAATGTAAAACAACAGTTATTATTAGTATTATTATTATTACTGTTATTATTATTATTATAATTGTTACTGTGCACATCCACAGGAGAATGTGTCATCTCTTGACAGTTTTTCCCTCTGATCCTTTCAACCATTTCTTGAGACTCTAAACCATTTTCAGCATTTCAAAACTAAATCTTATCTTTACATATGCCATGATTTTAAAAGCAATTCAAATCAAATCAAACTCAGTTCTGCACTACCCACAGAACTGAACAGCAGGCTAACGTAGGTGGAGCCACAGCAGCACCTGTGGGATGGTGGGTTCCAGCAGCCGACGGGCAGGGAGCTCGCTGAGGTGCCGGAACGTCATGGTGAAGTCCGCCCCAGTGTCCTCCATTAGCTGGGAACAGACTCCATTAGCACACTCCCCCAACAACATCCGGTTCAGTCCCCGGGGGCTGCCTGCGCAGTAAATGGAGCGGGGCGAGTGTAACTGAGGGGGGGGGGGGGGGATTGCATGGCGCTGGGCCGGTGCAGCAGGGCTTACCTTCAGTAAGTAGGCAATCAGATAATCATCCTTTTCCTGGTTTCCCAGCAGACCCAGCTTTGCTTTAAATAGCCCGTGAAATCTGAAATTAAATCCAACAATACTTCTAAAGCAAAGGAGAAAAGGTATGTGGGGCCATTGCAGCAATTCAAACCCACAATAAAGTCAATGACAACTGCAAGGCAGGATCATTGCCTTTATTCAAAATGCTTATATATATTATTTTTTAGGAACTGTGTGGCTTTGAAGTCAGCCCTGGCAGCAGACTGAATTATTCCCCTTCATATCCCTTTAAAAGTAGGGCAGACAGGCTCCCTCTGCATGAGTCAAACGAAAGCACAAATTCATCTCTTTCCTAGTGGATCCTGCACTCGCTCAGACACACACACACATGCACACACACCCACGTACACTCTTGCTTACCGTCTCTGGTAAATACCAGGGTATTCTTTCAGAATCCAATCAATTCTTCAAAAAAACACAAATAGAAAATATTAAGAAAAACTATGCATATATATATATATATATATATATATATATATATACACACACAAACATACATACATATATACACACACACACACATATACAGGGCAGTCTGCGTTTCTGCAGCAAAAATGTTTTTGGCTCCGTACTCTTTACATTGTATTTCAAATGAAACAATTAATATGATGTTAAAATGCAGACTGTCAGCTTTAACTTGAGGGTATGTACATCCATATTGGATGAACTTCGTAGGAATTGGAAAATTATTCTGTATTTATTTTATACAGAACACATACTGGATTTCTGCAATGCAACATGTGCATTTTTCCCCTTCTTTGTCCACCCCCACCCACTCACATACACAGAGATGGATGGTGCCCTAGGCCAGGGGTTCCCAAACGTTTCCATGCCAAGGCCCCCAAATAGTATTAGCTTCTGGCCGGGGCCCCCCTTTTGCAAGATGTCTTTAAAAAAAAAAAGCCCTTGATAATACTATGGCAAATGTAAAACAAACAAAAAATAAAAAATAAAACAATAAAAAACAACTTATGAATATATTTCCTTACTTTTATTAATGCAATCATAATTACATTTGTATTTCAAATCTTTAATCATGCCATTAGATTCCATTATAAGCATTGTTTGTCAGTTTAGCTTAACAACATTCGGCTGAGCTAAGCTTTTGTCAGCTGGGCTGTTGGTCTGCTCATCAGGTCTTTCCCTTTTCAAAAAATTGTCCATTTTGTGAGTGAGCACTAGCTAGCTAGATGCTAGCAAGCTAGCTAGCTAGCTAAATTTCAGGAGTAGAGCAGCTTTGTGGCAGGCGCAGACCATCACCAGGTCAACACTGACAGTATGTGATGAATGATGTTTTGACTGGCAGGCAATTAGAAAGATGGGTATTGCAAATAAGATTTCGATATGTTATATTATTATAAATTATATTTTATAATAATACACATAATAATAATAATAATTCTATTTTATTTTTTTAAAGCATTTTCCCTCATCTTCCCTCTAATTTGCTGGGGCCCCCCTGGCGCCACCTGGCGGCCCCCCATTTAGAAAACCACTGCCCTAGGCGACCACCCACGCCAAGTCTAAAACCCTGCCATCACCTTAATTTCAGCAATAAAAAAACATTGAGCCAGTTCCAGAAGCAGCCATACAAATGAAGTGGTATGTTTATGGTCACTGGCTGTTCCTGTTTTCTCCACACTTTAGCCTTTCCTTCACTTTGAGGGATGTTTATTTTGGTCTCATCTGTCCGTAAAAGCTGGCCTGTATGTTGCTGCTGCTGAGGAGGGGCTTACCCCTTGCACTGCAGCCTCAGTATTTAACCTGGTGATGTCCTCTGCAGATTGGGGAATGTATTTGCACCCACACTCTGGAGATTTTATTTTCAATTTCTCTGACAGTAATTTTGTGTTTTTTTTTCTTGGAACACTTGGAACACTTTCTTTCATCCACTGCACTGGTCTTTTATGGACCACATGTTCTAAGCCTATAGGCAATTGCTCCAATGGCTTCCTTTTTCTTAAGGAAATTTCAGTTTGTTGATTTAATGTCAAGAGTCTCTGATTGCATTTTCTTTCCTCTTATCTGCAAAATTGCCCTTTTCTGGATTGTAGACAGTTCTCTGGTCTTCATTTTGGTTTGTGCAGACTGAATAAAGAGGAACACTCCAAAAGTAGTCTAAAAAAAACCACAACCAAGTCTAGACCTTCATAGGACATTTATATACGCCACAACAATGCAACATGAAACATCTGTAAAGCCATTTGTTGCAATATTCAATCTAAAATGAGGGGGGCTGAACACAAAGAATGCTATTGTTCTATAATGGTAAAAGTTTTAAAACATCTAAAGGTAATATGAGTTTTTCAACGTTTGTCTCACATTAATATTTGAGATGAAATCCACATTTTGTGAGCATACAGCTATAAATGACTCATTTGACCTCTTACATAGAAGGCTCTGTACATATTTGCTTGTGTATGCATACACACACGCAAAAGCAAAGATACATACGCATACACAAGCGCACACATACTGTATATGGACACATACTTGTGTGTAGAGGACAGCGAATCACTCACATAGGCAGTTGCTTGGGAGTCAGTACCGGCTTCAGGGCCTCTCCAAGCTTCTCCAGGTTGAACAAACCGCTGTTTGCCTGATTTCCTATACTGTACCTGCCCTCGTCGTCCGAGCTGTTGGGGATGAAATCTGCAGATCGGGGACAAAAAGAATAGCAATCACCTCTGAACAACAGGCACCATTCATGGGATTGCATTTATGATGTTAGCTGCAAATCACTACCCTTTACAGCTCTCTGCTGAGACAGCCCTGAAGTGTAATTAATCTGCATTTGCATGGCACCCAGCTCAATATTACAATTTAATACTGAATAGCAGCATAACTACAATAACATATCTGTATTAATATAATTACAATAATACTGATGCTTACTTGGGTCATAGGATTCCATAAATCCAAATGGACCATAATCAATGGTAATTGAGAGTAGACTGAAGTTGTCAGTGTTGCATACACCTGAAACAAGAAGAGAACACCTTTCTTACTGTAACAGGAAAGGTTCCAGCAGGTTCAGCAACAGTGAACAAGAAGAATAGCTGGACAATAGCTAGACCCTGAGGACAGATAATTAGGGCCTCTGAGACAGCACTTAAGTCCACTGTAACAGAATGAGGAAAACTAGAGCAAAGGCATGAAGCAGGCACTTAAGACTGACCTACCATGTGCAAAGCCAACGGACATCCACTGCGCAATAAGATGAGCCGTTTCGTTTACAACCTTTGAATAAAAAACCTGAAGAAACAGAGAAGCCGTAAAGAACATGGTCTTTTTTAACGCAGTTACACGTGGGGTGAAACTGTGTCACAGATGGGAATATGACTTTTAAACCCAAATGCAAATCCCTCGTGGGGCTAGGGGTTTGACACCCGACTGACACTTTCTTTACTGTCATCCCATCTCTGTAACCCATGGGCATCCATCCATCATTATCTATACCCACTTATCCTGGGCAGGGTCAAGGGACCAATGGGTATCTGTAACCTATATCATCGAGAGATGTTAACACAAAGCACAATTGTGAAATAGCAATGTACTTGGGTCTAAACTTTTGTTGACCAATTTCAATTAGAATCACTTGGGCTGCATTGAAATTGGTACACAAAATATTTGAAATGAATAAACATAAGTAATAATCAAATCTGTAATTCAATGTTAAGGAAAAGGCACTCTAAGGTTAGACAGAATCTTGAAGTCTGAAATATACTACTGCATACGGTTAAGATAGTTAATAGATTCTATTAATGGGCTAATGCACACCCTCTGTGTAATTTGCTTTTTCAACAATAGCCCAAGGCAGATTCATAAGCCGGGACACAACAGCCGTGAAGTTCATAAATTCTAGATATACAAAGAAGCAGTTTCCTGACTTAAAATTCAGTGTACATCCACAGCATCCAGTTTGCTGTGCAAAGAATAATCTCTCAGTCCAAATGTGAAATTTAGTAGCTGTTCATACTGAATTCAGCAGAAAAGGACTATTTCACCTCTTTCAGTTTTATTAAAGACCACACACTAGGCCACAATTTTTTGTTACTTACCAAATATTTATCAGGATCACTTAATTTTATGGAAGGGAAGTGTTCTTCGATAATGTAGTTTAATAATTTCCTTGAGAAGAAAAGTTGTTGAAAATGAGTTAGAAAAATAGTTAAATTGCATATCTGATTTCTTATATAACTGGAACTGTTTTCAACAGTGATTTAATTTAATGCAAAAATTTAACGCAGTCTCACTGTGACACATCCAATTCTCCGGCTATGGCTAAGATCTCCAGTGATCCAATGCGAAACCAAGACGGAGCCAAGCGGAGAACAACAGCTCCTACGAGAAAAACAAAACAAACAAAAAAAAACATGTTCTTAATTTTGCTTTAATTCCTGGATTTCTTCCACACATTCCAGTTTAAGCATCTCACATAAACTAGTTTGAAAGCATGCAAAATAACAACATTGCCTCATTGTCATTAAAACACATAATTTAAAGATCCTGTGCGATCAAATTGAGATAAATTCAAACTAAAAACCAAAGAAAGAAAATACTATGATATCTTATCCTGAGTACCGATCCTGCACCTGATCTGGTTGGTTTTGGTGTCGCTGACGTTGAGTCGGTGTTGTTTTCCAAATAGTTCTCAATGTTCTGCTAGCTAGCAAAATGCTAGTATGAATCCATACTGTCTATCAAATGTACTTTTGAATATTCAATACAGAAGGCACATGTCTCTGAAGTCCTCCAATAGTTGTCCTGTTTGAAAATATTTTACTTAACATCAGAAGGAAATTTTCTTTTCCCAACTGATACATTTGGTACAAAAAGCTAAGTATACATCTTTTTCTTTAGGCTTAATGAACTATTTAAAAGTTTAAAATGGGACTGTGCACAGGGTCGTTAACCATATGATTTGAAATAGCAATTCCAAGAAGCTGATGGCGTCTTTATCTGTCTCCAAAGGAAGAGACTATAATTGTATAATTACATGAGCTTAGGTTAGCATTCTCTGAGGCAAGAATAAAACACAGTGGAAGTTGTGCATGCAACTGTAATTCAGAATATAGCTTCAAGCCATGTCATCATTTTCTGTGAGGTCTTACCTCTCTCCTTTCTCAAATTTCCGTTATAGAACTGGTCTCTCCAAACTGGCTCCTCACTTACAATGAGACTTAGAAGCAGAAGAAAATATTCAAAGCCAGCACACATTTTACACCCACTGTTGTTGAAAAGAGGAGATTGGAAATCATCCCATATGACAGATTTACAAGAATTCCAGACAGAAACTTGAGCAGAAATACATCTGACCCCCTCAGCAGCTTCAGCAATAATGTCCAATTTCACAAGCTGTCAAATTTAAACCCAGCAGTTAATCTCAATACTGTTTGAACAGATGACAGTCTGAACAGCCTCAGTTCCTTTGTGACCTGAATGTTAACGTTGCTGAAAGCCTTCTGCTGTAACAATTTCCAACCCCATAAGACTATAATTTCATGTCAACATTACAGTTCTGTTGATGTTAGCCATCCAAGCCTATTGCCCTCCGTGTGACATTGATTCAGGGACTATTTTCTGTCTGTACTTCAAAATTAATAGTGGAAACCCATTCTCTGTGACAGAGAGGCTGTCTGAATCTCTAATACGGGCAACACTTCAACAAATTTTAATAGCTGCAATAGTCAGGTCCAGACTTTTTTGTGCCCTTGATGAAAATGAGGAATAAGGTTGTGTAAAATATACATCATAGATAGCAAACTATCTACTTTATATACTTTATATACTGTATACTTTTATTTTGATACAACTTTTTTGGTGTTAAAGAGATTGGCACCCTTAAATATTATTTTAAATAGATTCAATCTACAGCAAAATTCTACTTATACAAGGTAATCTCAGTCTGAAGGAACTATTTCTGTTTCACTAGGGCATTAAAATTAGGTCACATACATATAAAACAGAGCTGGGTCAAATACGTATTTGTTTTGGATTCAAATACTTTTCTGTGCTCTGTTGATCTTGCCTGGTGTAATTGAGCCTGCTAATGCTACTAGAAGGCGGGGTTTGCATTTTGAATGTAGTTCATTGGTTCAAATACACCAGACAAAATCAATAAAGCATACAAAAGTATTTGAATCCAAAACAAAAACGTATTTGACCCAGGTCTGATATAAAATCCCTTTGTCATCCATCACTATAGGGAAAGACAAAAAACTGGCAAATCAGAACAGACAGATGGTTGTTGGCCTACAAATGAAGCATGCAGCCGTGACTGAGCGCAACCAACAAATATAAGCATCTGGACTTTGCCAAAATGGCAAGGAAACCATCACAGAAACCAGGTGCTATGCAAATGTGAGACCAAAATGCTACTTTTAGGCCATGCACAGCGTTGGCGTGTTTGGCGTCAAAAGGACAGGTTCACAGAAGGAAAAGCACCTCATTCACCTTCTGCCAGGAGGCTAATACTTGGCTGCAGGTGGACCTTCCAATGATCCCAAAACAATGTTCCCAACCATACCTCAAAAACCAAATCAATGTTTTGCTATGGCCAACTCAGTTGAGTCTTAATCCATTTTGAAAACCCCAGGTCTGAAATGAAGAGGGCAGTCCAAAAGCATTTTGCATGGATGAATGGTCCAAGATCCCTCCAAATATGCTCTCCAAATACTCCTACTGTATCAAATTATATTATAGGAAATTATAGGAAAAGAATCAGTACCATTATCCTTTCAAGAGGAGGCTATAACAAGTACTAATTGGGTAATACAGGGGTGCCAACAAATGTAAAGCCTTTTATTAAATAAGTAATTGTTTATTTAGGTTGATTCCACTGAATTATTAATAAAGGACAATATTTTCAGCATATGGAAAATTACAATATATCTCAGTAATCTTTAGTTTCTTACTGTATGTGCATTTTATCAAGGGTGCCAATAATTCTGGACCTGACTATTCACACAGGTTTCAGTTCTGATCTTTTCTGAATTAATGTGTTGCACAAGTGATTACAGAGCTAACAATCATCTGCTGACAACAACTTTTATGGTCTCTCAAAGGAATTTGATGGTGTCTCATTGTTAAAATTTTTCTTGTAGAAATAACAAGCGCGAACCCGCTATAGCTGCGACCGCACACACGCATGCATCCATTTGCGCATGAATCCACGCACACACCCTCACACAAACACGTGACCTCTTCTTTGGCTCATGACCAACCTTCCCACAAAATCTTGTGCAAATCTGTGAATCCATTCGGGTGTTATGCGCCTTTTTGTGATAAGGCCACACCCATCGCCACGCGTGGGTGAGACTTATGTTACTTAAGACATTTTAAAAGATACACAACATACCTCAACAATGGATTCACAATGTAGAACTTACAATGCATAACACATTTGATGTATTATGTATTCAAGGTTTAACACTGATTCAGTATACACTATAGACAAACAAAGGACATCTGCATATTAGTAGTCAAAATTCTAATAGCACTAGAAGAAGTGCAATACACACATCATATAATAGCTTTCTTGCATTTTTACACAAGCCAATGTTGGCATTAACACAAAAAATATTGGGGCTGACCCCCATTAATATTTCTGCAGCCACTTACTGCATATTAGTTTTAATGAATGTGGGCAAGGTTCAGTGGGCAGGGGATTTACCTGGCAGCCCGGCTGGTGGGCACGCCCATGTAGTGCATAGCCTCGCTGCACAGGAACTCTCTGACTGAGGAGCGGATCACAGCCCGCCCATCTCCAGACCTGCGTGAGCACACATAGCAAGCCTTATAAATGTTAGCATCACTTTTCATCTCTCTGCTCTACAAGACACAGGCCTGGATTTGACAAGTCTTTTGTTCACAAATACTTTTTTGTGAATTCATTTTGGTAGTTGCTGAACTCACCAAACTGTTCCTGTGAAGAAGACAAAGGTGACAGTTAAGGACAAATGCTGACTGAAATCAATCTTTACACTATTATGTAAAACATCTATATATATGGCATTTCTGATTGCCTTAATCTTTCAAGAAAATTTTCTAAAAAGATTTTTTAAATAAAACTTGTTAATATTCATGTAATACTACTCAAGAACAAAGCAGCATCCACACATCTGCTCTACCCACATCCTGTCAAATAGCACCCCGGTATGAGTTTAATCTTTTTGTAAATAACAACTTAACAAAAAATGTTTTTAACATACAAAAATGCCAAGTTACTCAAGCATGCAAAGCTCTGTATATAAGTTATTAAAATGAAACGTAGGCCATAAAAAGTATTTACTCCAAAATGTGCCACAGTGTCAAGTGGCAATCATTTATATAGGAAATGATCTCCAATTCAGCCGTTACACTTAAAAAGCATAAAAATGACTCCACTATATATATATGATTATTATTATTGTTGTTGATGTCTTCTGCCATATAAATATATATCTTTCTTATGTTAAATATTAAGAATAAAAACAATTATTTTTGGCATCAGCTGAAGGATAATTTCTCATTTAATTTGCTTGTCATATAGTTCAAGTATCTTACAAGTATTTTACAATAGATATTTATTTTATGTTGCAATTTAAAACTTGTACATTTTGTGAAATTAACTTGACAACCAAGTATAAACATATCCCTTCTTGAATGTAATTTTTTTATCAGCAGTTTAAAACATTCATTTAAATGATGTCTTCCAATGTTTTAATGGCTTATAGAGACAAAGCTTTGCATGCACTGCATTTTTGTATGCTGAAAATGTTTTTTGGTGAGATTTTTTTTTTTTTTTAATTGTGTTTATGAGTAAATGATAATGCACATAAATGTATGAACCAAACAAACAATTATATCTAGAGCACAGGTTCTGGAAGGGCTGCAGTGTCTACTGGTTTTTGGGGAGTTCTCAGCAACAGTGGTTCATTTAAGTCATTGATTGGTTAAAGAACACACACACCTTGTTCTCAAAGCCTGAATTGGGGGCTAAGGAAACCACAAAACCCCACACACACTGTGGTCCCCTGGGAATTTAGCTTGACACCCCGGATCTATACATACATGCAAACACGTATACATTCTAGCTCAAAGAATCCCATAGGCCTGGATTCAGACATTTTTTCCTTAACATGAATTTAAAAATAAATTACATTTTTATGTTTTTAAACAGATTACGATTTGTGTTCTTAATGGGTTGTGCAGCTATGGTAAAATGTAAATGTTGAAAAGTGACAAACTCTAGGTGCTGCATAGGTAAAATAATGTTTAGGTATAATAAAAGGTATAATACATACTATTACATACATTTTTGCAGCTAGTTAACCATCCAGCTAACATAAATGATTATCATTGATGCACAAGACTCATACCCTTATATTTTCAAAAGCATCACAGATTAAATGTAACGGCAAGGGTGGATGTGAGAGGACAGACCTTAGCTTCTCCTCCCTTGGACCCTACCAATTACCTCTAATACCAATAAAGTCCTACAACAGCTTAAAATTACCCATAACAAATACAATCAATAATTAACCCATTTAGATAATCAATACATTTCATTTAAATACTTTAGTACATCATAAACCACCTTATTTACCATAAACTACACAACCCCGGGAATAACAGACCGTCCCAATCAAACTGATGACGTGATGCGTGATGACGCAACCAGGAAGCATGCTACACCATACGGTAAGAACTCCTTTGATTACTTTCTAAAGTTTCTAACGTTAGCAACATTTCAAACATGATTTAAATTCATAAAGATAACACGACATGCCAATACACATAGTTCTAAACGTGATCTCTATGTGTTAAACGCACAAACACATAGCGATACAAGATTCAAACGAGCCGCACAATGGTAGCGTGAAACGCACAAACACATAGCACTATTAGTTGGCCACCCCAATAGCGATGTAAACACTAATATGCTTTTTCTTGTGTTTTTCAGATGTTTGACAACACATTGACGGCACCATTCGCTGGACATGCCAGTACACAGGATCGTAGCAATTCATAATAAAAACGGCATTAACAAATTATTGTCGGTGTGCTTCTTCCATTTTAAAAATGCTCTGAAATGCTTAGAACCGTCTATGTTGCTGTTAAAAGTTCGTAACGGAGACGTAGCTCCGTCACAGTGGACCTGACAGGGCTCAAACACAGGCCTCCAGAAGTTGTTACATGAACAACTGCAGTAAAGATGTATTCAGTGGATCAGTTAGGCTACTCTTTGGTTGGACTGCAAAGCAACATGAATGTTTTTTATGGTTTAGAGTCAGTGCTCATTGTGGTTACAATATTTCTGTAGGAAGCCCTGAAAAGTGCCAAACTCAGTGCTGTAAAGGTATGGGAAATGCCCCACTAAGCTGTAAAGTGGCAAATGGCATAATTGCCATCCCAGGGATTATCTATGATCAATTTTGGGTATACAGGTCCAACTGCTAAAAAAAAAAAAACACCCAAGCACAACATCCAGAAATTAGATTCTCTTGAAATTACCGTGAATAGGGTGTTTTTCCAGACCCTTTCAGCTGCAGTTCCCATTTTTCACCATTCCTGTACAACAAAACATAACACAAATTCAATCTTCAGACTCGGTTGTATATAGAGGGTATAATAACAGTCAATTGCACAAAAGCCTATGCTAAAATAAAGAACAATGGAATATTATTAATGAGTATAAAAATGTTAAATCAAGTTGTCACCTCAAAATTTTCATTAACAGTATCATCAGTTCAGGTTCTGTGAGCATTCTTCCGCTACATCCTGTAGCAAATCCAGTCTGACACTTGACAACTCTGACAGCCCACTATTAGCATAAAGAACACTCCAAATATTTAACTATCAGCAAGACAGAGAACTGTCTTCCCATATCAGCTTGCAAGTCAGGCAGCCTAAGTGGCTTTGTGGAAAGAGAGTTGGCTATCAAGTACAATTTAGGTTATAAGCCAATGAAGCTACAGCACTGACTCCGCAGTGCATCAGCTCTGCACATACCCTACACAGAGACAGTGAATCATTAACCAACCTGTTCTCATTGTGATTTCAGTATTAATTGCATTTCCAAACAACTCCAGTGGTAAAACTCATGCAGTTTGAGTTAGCCACTCTATATGTGCACACAGGTACTCACTTGTTTGTGTATTCACCAAGCAGATGTGCTCTACCGTCTCCAAGCTGACCTGCCCAGAAGCCAAACTTAGAGACAGAAAGTCAAGTCAGGGAGTGTTTTGCATTCTTCAGAAATAGGTTACTGGGTCATACAGAATATGTAGTCACCTGGTGCCCGCCATATCTGTGTGCAAGGGGGACAGACCTTGGCCATAGTTTTCCACCACTGAAGTAATGGGCAAAATCATCAATCTGTGAAACAGAGGAATTCAAATCCAAAATCTCCTCAAGAACATCCTGTGGAATAAATATAAAAGAAGCACTGTTTATCAAATGCAAGTACAATTTTGAACACAGTGTACGTTTTGTAAATACACAGCTTCTCAAGTCTCACTTCTGAGCCATAATGACAATGACAAAAAACTGGACTGACTCATAGTATAAAACCAAGGGGGCTATGGAGTGCCACTTGCAGTTAAAAATGACTTTACCCCATGGTCTAGAATTGAATCCTGACCCTGTCAGTGGCCACTATGGCTGACTGGACAATGCTAAATTGGCCTCAAAATCACATACGAAAGGTAGATTTAAGACAGGTTGGGTATGCAGTCTTTCATCGTGCAGTATTAAGTCCAGCTGGCAATGAAGTGCACTTTGAGGCTGTGCACCACAGTTTAGCTTCAGAGAACGTATGCGGTCTCCACACACAAGACAATGTGGCAGCAATGACACTATACTGTAATGTCCAAAGAAATGCACACACACCAACCCAATAGCTAAGGTGCAGAATCAAAAGTGTGTTAAAACTTGAACAAAGTGAGACTCGCACACTTGGTAAAGTCCTCCAAAATAATAAAGCGATGCAGCACAACGCTTTATTATTGTTGGATCATTAGCCTATACCAAGTGTGGGAGTCTTTGTTCAAGCAATGGGATTAGTCTACAGTTAACCTATTAGGCATAAAACTGAATCCTGTAAAAACAGGTATTGAAATTTGCACCGTATTGCATTACAACACAAGTTTACCTTCGATACAGCTGCGACTTTCAGAGGGCCTTTCAGTGGGGTCGGTTGAGTAACCGAGAATACACAGTGATTCACTGTCCTTACAAAATTGTCTTTTACTTCATCCAGTGGAAAAATATCTTTAGAGAAGGGAAAAAATAGAAATATTATGAAATACATGCTATTAAATAATTCATAAAATGTGAAGGTAAACATTAGCATAGATACAATACACATCCGATTAGCTATTAATTAGCGCAGACAGCCTACCAATTAATTTTCTACACGATAACCTGAGGGAGTCCAATGCACATGAGTCCGTTTTCTTCCCAGAGAAACTGAAGTTACTTCGTTTGAAGTGGACATGCAGTTGGCTGTTGCCGTCGAGATGAGTTCCACTGTTTTCACAATAATGCAAATCTGCTGCCTCCAACAGTATTAAAAATAAACAGAAAGAAAGAAAAAATAGGTTGACCTGCAGCTGCATGACGACTGTGGAAGTTGCTTCCAGACAGTAACATTATTTGCAAACTTCTTCAGCGTACTGGTTTCAGTCTATGAACGTTGTTTTTGCTTTTCCGTCAACAATATAGCCTGTTAGCAATACATAAAGCATCTAAGTTAAAAGCAACCAACAAACAATCTAACGTTGGATACATACAATCAATGTTCCATTTCATTGCGATTCTACGTTGTACTTAAATCGCAACATAAACGCACACTTTGCAGTGTCAACAGAACATACGGTACGATCAAGACTAGACTAGGTTTTGTTAAGTTCTATCAGAAAATAATGCTGAGATAATGGTTATGTATGTTGTTATATATCTCGATGTTATCTAGACATTCCTGTCTCCATGTGTAAATTGGTTGTAAGCGCAATGGCAGACTAACTGATCTTTACCTCACCAGGATAGTAATACAGTCAATTCTGAAACAGGACAATTTATGTTACATACACATTCGTGCATCTGACGCGTGTTATTCATGCTGCGCATTTCCGTTTCCTGCATTACCTAATTGAAAAATGACATGGCGCTGCTGAACTCTTCATTGCCTCGTACTTGTTGTAAGGGAAAATGCTTGTTTGGTGTATAGCTAATTAGCTATTCATTCATGGGTGAACTGTTAGCAGCTGGTTATTAAGTGATCTGTGAAAAGGTAACTTTGTAAATCCGTTTTTAGTATCATACTAGTGCCGTTTCCGAGCCATTACCAGTTCAAACCACAGATTGTATAAAAACAGTGCAAAAGTCTGGCCTATTACCTAGATAGCTAGGTTAGATAGAATAATTAATCTTTCTGTGATTCTCATGGCTAGCCTGCAATTCAAGATGTTCTGGCTAACGCTTATATTTAGTACAAAGTAAACGCTGAACACCAGATGCCGTCTCAAGTTAACTCTTTTAGATGCTAGCTAGATATAATTTGTGATTGCAGATGTTTTTCAACGACAGGTAGCTTTAAGACAACGTGTAAAAGTGAGTTTGTCCGTTGTCCTCATTGATTTATTTTTGGGTAGTGTCTGCAAATAGACTTGTGAGTCAGACAAAATTCAGACTGAATTTCAATATCGTTGGCTTTCAACTCAACTGTAACCTGCTTAACCCATTTTATTTGCTGTCTGCTAATTCACACCAGGCTGGCAAGTGGAAGATGGGCTCCCCTCTATAGCCAGGTTCCTTTCGAGATTTCTTCCCATTGGGGATTTTTTTTCTTGCCGCCGTTTGAGGGGTTTCTCCCTAGTGGGAGTTTTTTATTTATTTAATTTTTTTACCTTATGCATTTGCTCTTTGATGGTTCAGGCCTGGTGTTTTTTTTTTTTTTGGTAGCTGTTCTATCCTGTACTTAAGCTCATAATCTTTACGATACATTTGCAGCCTGCAGCTGTAGTTGGAGTTTATACAAATGTCAGTTCAAGATACGGTAGAGGTCATTAAAGGGCAGACATTGGCACAAAAAACCCAAACTTATGGGCCCTTTTGCACCCCTTCTATACGCTGAGTAGGCTATTGGTAGTTGCTGCAGCAGGGCCCACAGTGATGAAAAATTAAAGATTCATTTTGCACTGGTTCAGAAAGACTTTTATACAGATTATCCTCATCTTAGTCTTTCTCTCCTGTGACCAAGGATGTTGTCAGGGGCAGTACTTTTGCACCAGTCAGTGTTAACCAAGGCCTTAACTGTACAATGCAATAAACTGAGATTTTGCACATCAAACCTCTGTTGTGCACAGTGTCAATCAACACAGTATCCTTTTGTGTATATAGGAGAATGATTTATTATATAAAAAAGCTGTACATAAATTTCATTAACATTTTTATATATACAAATTATGGTTGGAAGAGAAGTTTTGGGTTCTTCCCAAAGGAAAGCAAGAATTTAGCAATTTTCCACATTTAATATAAGCGTAGACTGAAGAATCAAGGAATTGGCGATAATATCCTGAAACACACATTGGTGATTAATATACTGTAAGCAGTCAGTTTCAACCTAATGGATTTTTCAAGAAGAGGTGAAACTTGAAGGAGTGACTTCCTTTTAAAGCAGGTTTAGTGGTAAGGTTCAAACTTATGTTCATACATTATAAAATACAGAAAATGTACAAAACTAAGAGATGAAAAGATGGCATTGCCTTGCGCTTTTGTAGTGATTGTTTAATAACAAAGGAGATTACTAGACCTGAGTTATGAACCTAGACAATTAATGGAGTAATTTAATTTTTAAAAATAGTAAACCAATACAGGATGGCAACTCCCTTGTTTTTCCTCTCAGGAAGAGGAATATGTTGTATTGGTTTTCATTACAGTTTTTAAAAATGGAATATTCATATGGCTTTTTAGGTGACAGATGAGAAACAGTTATAACCCAACTGAGCACATTTTGGCCACATCTAAAATATCCATGTTTGATAGAGCTCATTAACACTAAAACACAGAACATCCAATTAACTGAAGTTTTTAGAACCATGTATTTTCTCCACAGAAATTTTAATGACTTGAGGTTTTGCTTTTGTAACTATAAATGATTGGAAATTTAAACCATTTCAACACTTGTATCAAGCAAATGGCAAGGGTTCCAGACTTCTGAGACACCTTACCAACAAAACAGCCTTGTTTTACATATATAACTCAATGTAGAAATTATTAATGTAAATGTAATCATATCAAATGTTTTAAATACAAATTAGAGCATTTCAGAAAAAAGAATACAACTTTAAACAACCGCTTCAGACATTTCATTTAAAAAAACTAATTTTGAGTGCTCACTGTAAATATTACACCATACTGGAAGCATAATGGAAATAAAGTATATGTTACAGTTCTTTTGTGTGCATGCTTCACGGCAAGATAAGTACATTTCAGGAATTACGAGTAGCCAGGAAACACTTCTAAAAAAAAAAAGTCTGCAATTCTGGCAAGCAGTTAAGTTTGCATTCAGGATCCAAAATGCATTAAATTGGTCTTGTGTCTTCTGAGGAAGAAAGGTAGGGGGGAAAATGGCACAATTTATAACCGGACTCATTATAAAACATAATCCCTACTTTAACATGTTCACTTGTGGCATCCACTGCTCAGGACATTTATCAATATTAACAGTAACACTACCAACAACCCAATTGCAGCCCTCAACATTATATACAATTAACTGACAGGACAACTGACAGACATGAGCATGTGATCAACCAAGCCATTGGACCTCATCAAAGTAATACATTATATCCCACAATCTTCCCACCAAAAAAACTAAATAGAATTTATTTTATTTGCAATTCAATAAGGAACAAACATTCGGTCATTTTCTAATGCACTTATACATATGCTTTTGTAGACCAGTTTTATGCTTTTTTTTATAATGGTCTTGGGATGACTGAAGATAAAAGGGGTGTCTTTAGTCAGCATAGTGCATGATGGACTCCACGTAGTTTCCAGGGAAGAGGCCAGTAACGCCGTTGCAGACCCCCTCGAACCAGCCGTCGTCGTTCTTCTTGATGATGTAGATGATTGCCCCCTCCATAAAAGACAGCTCATCGTCCTTGTCCTTGCTGTAGTCGTATATGGCCACCACTGAAGGGGGAGGAGAGAGAGATTAACACTGGAACCCCAGGAACTCTGAAACTGCCACAGCTGCCCAAAATACACACTACCCGGAGACAGAAAGATACTACATGGAGCTTACAAGTGTCCCCCAAAATATTGATATTGAGATATTGAGAAGTCATATTCATAATTTAATTTCTCAGTTTTTTTGGCTTGCTTTCTTAGAATGAAATTGTTCTTTAGGAATAGATATTGTTATTTTTCATTTCACTCTTAGCCAACCGTGTACCTGAAGAAGGCGCAGACTGAAAGCTGGAAACATTGGCTGCATACTTTTAAATGAAATGAAAGGAGCAGAGTGCACATTCTTCCTTTTGAATGTTTGCTTGTGGTTGATTTGCACTTGATTAATAGCTGGGCACTCTTAGGACTGAATCCAGACCTGCGCTGAAGTGCATTTTCCACATAACTCTGAAAAGACTGAGAGACTTAGCAGGAAATGCACTGGATCCGGCCCTTTGTCAGGAAGGAACTCGGTCAAAAGAAGTTCAAATGAAACAAGGTTACGCAATAAGTAGGGCCACCAGTTTGTCTCCCCTTTGTAGCGTGATACTTTAGTCCTCTGCCAACTAGAGCGGTAGACTCTTTGTCAAGCCCCTTCTCAAACAGTTATTCCATTTGCACCACCTTAATATTCTAAGTTGATACAGTAATTGCAACTAATTAAGTGCACATAATGATTGACAGCGATGTTTACAAACGACCGGTGCTAAATTCAGTTTGATTACTTGCTACTGTGGACATGCTGCAGTATTTTAAATGTTGTACAGGGGCATGATAGGTTTTGTTAGAAGTAGTGGGAAATGTCCACATTAAAAATGAGAGCAGTTATATACATTCTGCCAAACACTAAGATAAACAATATGGCCTTATCAGACCAGTTAATTCAAGATTCGTTTCTTGCGTACCAATGCAGAACGTATTGGTGTTTGGACTCACTTCATGCCCAACGATCAACCAGGCAATGAATGGTAATGACGCATTATAAGCTTACAACGCTACATTGATCCTCTCATTCCAAGAGCAGTTAGGGTTGGGTTAGGTGTCTTGCTCAAGGACACTTCGACTGCCAGGCGGTTTGAACGAACCCTCCGATTGCCAGACATCGGTCTTACCTCCTGACCATAGCGCCCATCGTCCACAGTGTCGCCTGTGTGAGGTCAGCCAGTTGGCACCTGGGCCACGCCAACTATAACACTTACTATTTACTGAATAAAAAATGGTTGTTATACAAGTATCGTTATGTACATACTCATTCATTGTCTAACATTAGGCTAACTTAAGCTGTCTTTACACTGCCGAGCCGGGTTAAAATGCTGTAGCAGTCTAGCAGACCTGGGGTAGAATTAGTGATGATCAATTTCCACAAACGTTCTTTGTCCACCTTTTGCTCGGTATGAACATCTTTACATTGCAGAGAAGAATTTGCGGGATTCGCTGTGGCTCGTGCACAATAAACAGGCTTTTCCTGAATGATTGTTGTGTGATATTTTTGAAACAACTGCCTAGTTTCTGGTTTTGCTAGCTAAACTGTTCGAGAATAAAGCTGAGCTGGGTGTTACATTAGCAATCAGAATAAGAATAAAACAAAAACAAAGGAGATTTCATCAAAAAAGGGCATCAAGGCTGAAGGAACATATGAGGAAGCGTAATAAAATAATAACAACGCTAATCCATACTGGCATATTCTTTTATTTAGTTTTCTCCGGCTTGACATCTTTACACAGAAATCAGACCCGGCTCTGCTCCACCTATACCCCGGCGTTATTCCGATCAATATTTTGATGAACTTGATGGCAATGTAAATGACGGTAACGTTAAGGCCAGTTCAGATCTGATTCGCAAGGAGACGAAACGGTTTTAGAATGTTGCAGAAAAAATTTCAGCTGTGTGAACTGGTTAGTTGCAGAGCGTCTGAAGCCGTTGCCTGGGGTCTCAGAAGACCCACCTCAAATCACCAAGTGCAGTTTTAGAATGTTTACAATCAGAGGTCTTGGAATTTTGCAAGTTGCATCCAGTCTCCTTGCGGATCATTGATCTAAACTGGCCTTTAGTTAGCTACATTGCAACGTTGCAACAAGGTAGCATTGCATTCGAGAGACGGTCTGCGAGGTCGGTACCGGTCAATTTTTCGAATTGTTAGCTGACATTAGATTGTGTTACGTTAGCTAGCTACCTAACGCAACATTACCTGATATGAGATGGATACTGCGCGCAACGTTGTCTAAACTAATGTTGCCTTTCTTGACATGGTCCGGTAGCTAGCGTTAGCAGTGCAAATAGCTATGTAATTTAGTAACGTTACATTGTCATCAAATGTAATACGAAATATACATCAACAAATAATATGACTTATTGCAACGCTAGCAGACACCAGAAAAAACAGTACGCCGCTCGCACACAAGTGAGTTGAAGAGCAAGCCTGTTGTGTTAGCTCCGCCTACCCTCTCTGGCGGACCAACCACTGATGGGTGATGGAAAACGCGTCACTATGTGCCGCTTGTCATTTTTTCCCGGGAATGTCGCCACAGACACAGAGTTCTTTAATCATAAATAATAATAATATAAATTAATATTATAATAATAGGCTCAATCACCATTGTGTTACCTAATTCAGCGATAGATAGTGACTTAGCAGACATTTATTTTAATGAAAATCTTCGAGATTATTACTTTAAGTACAATCATACGTCTTATTGCTGGGCTGAAGGAAAAAAACCTACAGTACACCCCCACCGGCCCGTTTCGGATAAGAAACCCCTGCTTTATATGGATGCATCTTTCTTTTCACTGCAGTGATACTCAATCCTGGTCCTGGAGAGTCATAGTCATAGTGCCTTTCTTTTTCCTTAAGATCAGTGACCAATGTAGACCCAAGAAGCCAGGTCACCTGAATTAACCATGCAATCAACTGCTTTAACTGATCAATTACTGTGCTACTCAAGTATTGTGTAATAATGAAAGCCAGCAGACTCTGAGCTCTTCAGGACCAGAAGTGAGGACCATTCATTAGTACGAGTAGTAACTTAACTGTTGGATAACCATTGAAATACAAGTTTAAATCCTTGCAGGTCACATGGTGGAGACAAACTGGTGGCCTTAGCAATAAGCAAACCAAATGGAATGTTTGGCTCAAATATAAACAACAGTCAGCAACTACCCAGATTGAGTCTGGCTGTAAATTGGATTTTTCATTAGCAGGAAAGTTTGGTAATAATTTTAGCATTTCTTATTTTTCATTTATCCTCACTTAATGTCAAGGTGTTACCAACTATGGGGACTACAGAAGCATAATACAACCCTGAAATGTGAGCGCTGTTCTTAGCACTGAGCTTTACCACCCAAAACAATATTTTAAGCACAAATAAATAACAATTTAGCAGCTGAGTGCATCTTTGAAAAAAATCTTTTTGTCTGGGCGTCGCTCAGATTCGGGGAACAGGGGTCACCTTTTTCAGTGTACGTCTTGGGGGCCCATTGCGGGTCGCCGTCCGCATAGGGGTCGTTGTAGTGCACGATGGCCGCATCCTCGTCCTCGTAGTCCACCGGCGGTGGAGGGGGTGGCGGCGGGGATTCGTCGAACATCGGGACATCGTCCGGGGGAGGAGGGGGCGGGAGGCTGGGGGTGTCGGCGACTGGAAAGGGGCGGAGAGAAGCAAAGGGGGGCGGGTCACAATCAGCCCTGCTCCTCTCCAGCCCCAGGAAGGGCGGGTGGAAACTTTGGGAGGGGGTAGAGTGGGTGCGCATGCACGGCAGCCCTCAGAACATGAACCATGCAGTCATGGCAAAGCAGCAGGCGTTTTGGCCACGGGCCCCTTTAAGTTAGTTCCACATACGGTCCCATACGGCACATCTGGCCGCACAGTGCTCCTCCGGATCGCCGGTTCTGAAAGATGACCTGAACTCAAGTCGCTTCCTTTGAAAATGAAACAAGGTTTTGCCAAACGGGGGAAAAAGATAAGAGTGGAATCACACCGAGAAATGCTCCAAACCCTGTATTGCCTGACACCAGCAGGGGGCAGCAGAGGGCATCTCCATCACAGAAAATTTTACCTCTGAGGAACAGACTAAACCACTCCTTAATAGCTGGACCCACTCCTCCTCTCAGTCAAAAAGTGACTTATGCTATCTACCTGCTTTTAATATGTACCTGCAGCATTTAGGTAATGTTTAAATAATACTTTAAGTACTATTCTAGTACTGTTTCCAACATTTCAGTGCACTGTATGAAAATGATGGTTTGCACTCCTGACTATATAGACCACAGGTACAGGTACTGGAGACATGCAAAAGCCAAAATTAAAACAAAAAAACTCTGCAATAATGTGTCTCTTGCTGTGCTTGCAACTAAATTTATTAAAATAACTTATGTTTCAGACATCTCTGTCCTTTGTCATAGTGTTCTGGAGTTTTTTGTTTTAATTTTGTTTCGTTTCACCATTTCAGTATACTCATCAGTATAGACACATTTTTATATTATATTTCAGTCTATGGTTCAGTCACACCATGCTGCCAGCAGGTGGCAGTTTATAATTCTGTCTCTCACTTCTGTATGCATTGTGTGTTCATGAGGACAAGCTGAAGTACTCATGAAAACATGTAGTCACTTAAAGGAACATGGAAAAATATGGACATGAATCACTAGAATTGTAGAGATGTTCCATACTTCAGAATGGTTTCTGGGGAGCTTTCACACGTTGCAATTGTACGTTACTTTTGTTTAAGATCCTGGACGTTTTCTTGAGCAGAATTCCCATGCCTAAGCCAGTAAGCCAGAGACAGGGACAGCACTCACCCTCACTTTAAAGCAAAAGCTTTTCCTGTAAACAAAAGCCTGTGCTCTTTCTGAAGTCTCCTGCTGCCTCTTAGCTAATTGATTCCAGAAACAACACGTAAAGAAAACTCATTTGCGGCAGGGAGCATTCGTTGAGATTGAGTTTTTGTTCTCCTATTTGTTTCGTCTGAATCGGCTGAGGCTTGCACTGTAGTCCAGCGAACATGAAATGTTCTCACAGTGTTACTGGGATGTTTTTTCAATGTGATAACATTGCCATTGCATGGCAGCAGCATTGTGAGAACGTTCTGTGTTAGCTGGGTGGTTTCACAGGAGCAGTCGGCTTTGATGGAAATGTCAACACATAATGGGACTAATCAGAGGTGTTAGAGAGGACTGCTAAAATAGGAACAGAAGACACATACATATACAGACAGAAGGAAATGTACAAGATTTCTACAGTACAAGACAGACAGACAGACACAGGCAGGGCCACAGCATGACATGCTGCGTGTGTGAGGCATGCTACTCTCTCAGATGCAGCTAGATGGCGCTGCTGTGCACTTACTGTTCTCCTGCACCCTGGCCACAAAGCCTGTGAGGGGTATCTGTGGAGTCAGCTGGGGCATGGGGGGAGGAGGGGGTGCGATAGACACTGGGCGGCCACAAAACGAAATAAAAATGAAACAAAATGAAATAAAGGGGGCAGGTGGAGGAAGAGCGGTGGAAACAGGAGACAAACAGAAGCAGACGTCAGTCACGGTGAGGAAAAAAAAGGCCCAGCGTGAAAAACTGTGAAGCCTCTCCCCCCCCACCGACAAAAGACACACAAACACGACACCGCATCTGTGTGTGTGTGGTGTGTGTGTGTGTGTGGGGGGGGGTCACAGGTGTTTGTGTGAGCAAGGTTTTAATAAGAAAAAAACTGCTAAATAAATAAACTTGTTTATTATCGCAATGTTTTCATAAAACGAGTGCATTTTCTGGGGTTATTCAGCTTTAGTGTGTCTTCTATTGGTTACTATTGTGTGTGTGATGGATATTTACATTCGTTTCTATTGACCTCCCAGCTTTACAGGTATTGGGGCTTGCGCTCTAAAGCAATGCAATGCACTTCAAATTACTCTACTGCAGCTTGCAACATTATGTTTTCTGATACGAGCAGATTCATTTCAAAGAAACCATTCTTAAGTTACAATCTTTTGTCCCATATATATCTATACAAAGTACTCCGCAATGGGTTGTAGAAATTAAGTATTACTATTGTAGAACTTTTATTTTCTTAATGGTCAGTGGCATTTTCTTAGACAATTCTCTCTCCTCTGCATGTATGCAGTTGCGTCCTTAATTTTCCATGACTACAGATAATACACAACGAGGAACGTAGGAAATGCCGCATCTAGTCGCATCTAATTCGGCAGCGGACCCGACGGGCGCTCTTCAGACCGAGCAGCACAGAGGATTAATCACGACTAACGGCAAGCAACAGTTACAGGGCTTTCTCATTAAAAACTTTATTTAAAAACAGCTCTGAGATTCTAACACGCTGCGCCAGGAGCAGGAAGTCTCGATTCGCAGACTAAGCCTCTTTTCTGGCGAGTTCCAGAGGAGAGATTTCGATGTTCTCCAGACAACGTCCAGCCCGCCTATGCTAATGCCTGTCAACCTCCGCCAGCAAGATGTCATCATAGCATCTTGTGGCTAAGGTGGAAAAATCGCAACTTGCATCATACCCCTGACTTGTTCTAATCAATCATAAACTTGGTTCTCGGTGCCAACACCTCAAGGACCTGCACCCCTACGGGACAGCGATGTTCACCCACTGGCCTGCCATTGGTCATCTCCAAAGACTGATACGCTAAAGGAGACGACTATAAATGGCGTAATATATGCAGCCCCTGCACGGAATCCACCTTCAGGGCCGAGTGCTGATACCAGCTCCAGATGGGAGGTGTATATTTAACTTAAAAACTGAAAAGACAGCAGCAAAGTCTGCCGCATCCAATTGGCTGAAAAAAGCTGACCGTGTATTTAGTTCACTGATATTGACTGGCTGCATTGCGTCTTACTCTAAGCCCAAGGACATCCTGAGCTTAGAGGAAAAGACAGCAAAAATGCCCTCCAAGGAATCAAATGAAGCCTTATCCTGCACTTTTCAGTAAAAACACTCGATAACGGTTGGACACAAGGATCGTGCCCTTCAGATGGGGCGGCGAGTTCACGTGTGAGTTTCACGCGGTGAAACGGGCGCCATTTCTGACAGGTAGCAAGTGAGACGTGCGAGTGGGCGCCGTTGCATGCGTTGTGAAAAGTGTACAGTTAAACACACCGAAAGCATGTACAGTATACAAGTCATAATGCAGCACACGTGTACATGTATGACTCGTCTCCCTAATTACACAGAGGTGTGGCTCAGATATGAAGCAGTGGGTGGAGCCGTCTCCAGGCCCACAGTGATTGGCTATCAGGTGCGGCAGGGTGACTGACAGATAAACGGGGGAGACCAAACGGAGCCTTACTTGAGTTCTGGGGGTACACCTGGGGGCCGCCGTTAATGTGCGGCTGCTGGACTGAGAACTGGGACGTGACGGAGGGGGCCCGCCTGTACGTCCCCGTGGCCGAAACCGTGGAGACTGAGGAGGTGGTGGAATTGTGCCTGGAGATCTGCCGAGACAGCGTGCCAAACTGGGACATGGGAATCGGGCCTGGACCGGGCCCTGGGGCCACTGCTGCAAGCACCAAGAAAGAGAGAGAGAGAGGGGGAGGGGAGCGAGCCAGAGAGACACAGAGAGAGAGAGAGAGAGAGAGAGAACCCATAGGAAAAATGAGAAATACCCAGTGGCTGGCTAGAAACACAGAGCAATCCCCAAAGAACCAGGGTCAACCACTGAGAACCAGGAGGTGCTGTAGCCCTGGAGTGAATGGGAGATGCAGGGAAAAGCACACCCGATTAGAACAGGAAGCACTGGTGATGAATGAGCACCGCACCACCTTACACAGGAAGCAGGATGCGTGGGCCGCGATCGCTGAGCACAACCGCTACCACAACCCCCAACCACAGGTGGAAACAGAGAGAAGGAGGGTGCTTTTGCAGCGGAGATATCAATCCTGCCTGCAGGGGGGGCGCTAACTTGTCCACAGTCCATAGCCTGCACCGGTTCATTGCTCGTTTAGCCTCCATTGCGGTTCCGGCTGTGTTGTAAGGTTTGTGTTTCTGTGCTTGCAACAGCACCCTTCACAGTCCTTCTGCTCTGCTGCAATGTTTAGGCTGGTCTTACAGGTTGCAAAGCTCACCCTTCAAAGCTCACAGAGAAGAGGCAGCTCGAGGGCTCGTGTTGTAACGCAGCACTATTTCTACATCTGCCATTAAAGTCAGAGTTTCATTTGCGCCATCATCGCAAACAGTTCTTTCAGCACTTGCACAACATTAACCGAACCTCCTCCCCCGCGGAGCCTGGTGAGAATTACAGTACCTACAAGTCACAGAAGACAATGAATCACCTGCAGCTCATAGGCCTGTGGGCCGAGTGCTTTTTGTAATACACTCGAGTCGTAAAACTGGCTCGCTTGCTCAACAAGAATTTATAAATACAGTTCACACTTCACAAGCGCTAGAAACAGGGTAACCAAACAGCAGGGGGGGAGATCAGGACCACCCAGGGAGAATACTTTTTTCCACTCAAACTTTATATGAAAAATAATGACATTTGTCAAAGATTAAGAAAACAATTGTTTAAACTTGGTCGACTATTACCCCACGCAACAATGCACAATTAATTTCATGCATTAAACTCCGTGAAAGGTTTCAGCTTAAGATAAAGTGCAGACTGTATTTCTGTCATTGTTGACATTAACATGAAAGGAAAATCTCTCTCAACATACCCAATTACATCAGATTCGTAAAAACAATTTCAGCCACCAAAGCATACCGTCAACTAATTTTCGGGACAAGCAGTGTCCTGTTCCACGCGTCAAGGCGAGAAACAAAAGCTTGTAAATCAGGATAATCTTGATTTTATCAGGATGTCTGGTCACCCAAGCTTAAAATGATATATTTGCATGAGTATTCATAATGCGATCATTTAAAAAAATGAATACTACTTCATAAGATCTAGGATCACCGAAGAGAAATTTTCAGTTTTAAAACTTTTTGCTAGTTACAACAGCCAAATTCCAACATTGCCTCCAGTTAGATGGCTTTTTCCTTGCTAGTTTTCATGCCGTCACACAGCTTGCTTAGATTTCTGATACACAAAATGGTGACTTCTGTTTTACTAGGTTCATAGCTTGACTCCATTTTGACCACGTCCTGAATTTTATCAGTGCTCTACAATTCTGGCACAGACTGGTCGGTTGTTTACAAATTGAGAGACTGCACTTCAGGTTATGCTACACGACAAGAGAATCAATCACATTATGAGATCCACCTTCAGAGAGTGGTTCTGCCACAATGCAAAAGATAGTCAGATGTTTTTCTTCAGCTAATGGTACATCAGGAACATTTGCAGCTTTAAATGTCTGCCAGTGGATCACTTTCCAGAAACTTCTGGAATTCTGAATTTCAGGATAACGTCCAACATGGTCGCTATAAGGATTGTATACACAACATGTTGAGAAGCAGCTTTAGCCAGATTTCTCTTTTATGAAGGCAAGAGTGATTCTGTTCAAAGCCTGTGCCTTTCAGACTCTGAAACAGAACCGGGAGCCCTGATCACAGATCTGGCTGGATTAGGAAGAAGTAAATGTTCTCCAAATAAATACTTCCTGTTTACTGCAACAGATAACAGCAGCTCTTTGGAGGAAGCTTACACAAACTGAGGTTTGTGTAGGGTGGATCTCGTCAAACTTCAATCTCAGAGGAACAGAAAAAAAAACAACAATTTCATCCTCTATCGTGTTCCACAGCCCTTCGAGAGAAATCGCTGTGGATAATAGCCATCATGAAAAAACAGTTACTCACAAAATGCGCAGCCTCACATTACAGACGTATCAGCAATGATATAAAATAAATAAGAAAACTGCTGCAAAAGAAAGAACGTAAAATATGTGGACATTGATTTGAGTCAGGCATTATCAAACGCTCACCCACATGCTTTGCCAAACCCAACACAAGACAGTCCAAACGTGATTCATGTAATGACATCATTAACAAACTGATTGGAGGTTGGCAGACCCACAAACTGAAACACAATCATACACATATAAATAAGGCACACACGATGTCATGTAGCAGAATTACCTGGAAGATTTGAAAAATTGGGGCCCCTATTCAGTCTAATGGCAAAAGGGCTTTGACCTTGGTGAAAAATGAACAATTCCTACACGTTTTGGGTACCTTGTGCAGATTCGCAAGACCAGCTGTGGCTGCAATTACAGCTCCATGCAAGAAAATAAAAGAAAATATGCTAAAATTATTTTCACACAAAGGTCAAAGAGGACTGTGCTTCGACTGAATAGAGGCCATACAATTTTAAAGAGAGCGTATGCAGAAGAAGTCTCTGATCACACACTGTGCTGGTTCTGTACTGAAAACAACCAAAACTTAATACTGTCACTGTCATTGAAAATGCCAACTTATTATCTCCAGTTCTTACTTTAAGCGCAACTTTTAGGTTAGCACCCCAATGGAATAATGTGCAGATAAATGATGCAGGAAAACAATCTGGATTTCATTCATTTTTTCAAAAACTGTTGTTTATAAGCTGGACTCCATTTTGTAATGTCATTAGCCACGCCCAACTCTTTTTTTTTTTTTTTTTTTGTTCCAACTAATTGCCTTACAGTTCTAGTTTTCTGACAGCTCTTAAAAACTACCCTGGTTCACTCCTGTATTGAGCATAGTAAAATATTTAGAATTGACTTACAGACTGTGGCTGTAGCTGGTGCAAATACAAATGTCAGTTCAAGATGTGATTGAGCTAATTAAATAATTAAGCAGAAGTTGGCAAAAAAAATCCTCAAACGGATCAGACCTTGCTGTCTTGCCCAGCTCAAGAGCGAGATGGCTACAGCACAGCAGAAAAACTATAAAGATGAATCCCACAGTGCAGACTGACAGAGTCAAATATACTGTGAATATGGAGAAGTTGTGGAAAGTTGAATAGGTCAGTGACCGCACAACTGACACTGCACAGCTAATGTTAGCTCACATCAGATTCTGAACATGCATTACATTTTGCAGGCTAAATGGTTGCTAGTTAGCTAATGATCACCATCAAAACGTCATTGCACATACACCACCACCAATCTGGGCCAGAATTCAGAATATCTTCTTGGTGGCAGATGTGAATTCCAAAGCTCAAAACCAACCATGTATTGAATGTGCTGTCTGTGCAGACCACTCCTGTTATGATAGTGAGAGCTAGTAAGTAGTTAGAAGTAGTTAATGACAGCTTATTAAACTGAGGCTAATTTAGCAGATTAATTTAAGAGAATTGAATTACAATACTCAGTTAAGTAGCAGATGCTAAAGTAGTAAATATAAGTCTACTTATACAAATACATTTCAAATAAAACAATATATAATACTAATCAAATTCATAATTCATAATATATAGCTTGAATTATGATTAGCTAAAACCATTTAAAGTAATTAGCTATAGAAAAACTGCCATGGATTGGGAATCAGAAGATGCAAGAATTCCAAGAACTAATTCTTGAACTGAAGAAGAGGTGGGACTGCTGTCCAAATTGCAGTGGGATTTCTATAACTGTTGCCAGCTAGACCTCTACAATGACTCATGGTCCAACTAGCGTCTGCTATATCACTTGGCTACTTTGAGTTTGGAGTCCCTTGTACTACATCGGTCGAGATATATCTTTAAAATCTATTTCATTTTGAAGGGGGCGTGGCTCAGTTGTTTTAAATCATCCTCTATGTGAGTCCAGCTTTGTAAATCCCTTAAATGAGACTTCTTCAAGGCATATTGTGGGAGAATGGCTGGAGAGAGGGAGAGAAAGAGAGAGTGAGAGACAGAGAAGAAGAGAGGAATCGTGCTGGAAATCCCGTCCACCTGTGAGAGCCATGATTGACGCATCGTTTTGATTGGAACCAGACACACAGACAGACAAGCAGGCAGGGCACGCCGGGTGATGGTCCCACGGGTTCCGCGTGCAGACGTGGAGGGTGGAGGGCTCACCTATCGCAGCCGGGGCCATGGGGGGGCCCTGTCCAGGGAGCGGGGGTGGAGGAGGGGGGGGTGGAGGTGCCCCAGGGGGGGCAGACATGGACGATACTGAAACAGCCGGGGTAGAAGAGCAGAGTCAGGCCCCCACTCTTTCCATGACCCACTGACAGGCCCGTCTCTCTCTCTCTCTCACACACACACAATCGCACATACACACATCGTTCAGTTCCTGTGTGGTGTTCACGTTCTGTCACAGGTCTGTTGTGCACATTGACACAGCTCTGTGGTTCTCCTGTGAAAGCGGACAAAATCTCTATCTCCACAAACAGACCTTTGACCGCTTTTTCAAACTAGCCTCTAGCCTCCCTGTCCAGTTTCAGTCGTAGCCGTGGGCTTCCAAGCCACTCATCCTTTCAATAACAACCCCTTTCCATCTTAATGAACTGTTGGGAAACTGCTACAAATGCACACCATAAAATCCCAATAAGAATGCAGGGCACGTATATTATATGTCAATATATAATGATGGAATAAATTATGCATATTTTACATAAATCAGTCATCCGTGGGAAGACCTCTCTGTGATGAGAAAAATCCTTTTCTCCATCTCATTCTCCCTGTCACTTTCTCATGCACACACACGCACACCTCTGTGCTTCAAAAGCTTCCCTGCAGTACCAATCATTAACAGCAGAGAGAGAGACCACACAGCAGATCTTGATAATCTAAAGATGGGTAGTAAATAGTAAATATGGGCTTTGTTTTTCGTGGCCCCCTGTCCGACCCCAAGCACATAATTTTTTTTACTTTGTTCCAATACTGATCCAATTATGTCTGACTCCTGATTTTCCACTGTGGCTACCAGTGCAAACGGGAGCTAGCGGTGCCGTATTATGAAAGCGGCGCTCGGGGAGATCGTCGGTGTCTCCCCGTGGCTCTACACAGGGCCCAGTCCAGGCCTCCCTCCCCAGGAGACGCTCTGTGGTCACAGCCCCGCCCGCCACCAGGCTGCCCGTGCGGGCCTGAGGCAGTAGAACGGAGTCTCTGCACGCGCTCGGTAGGCCTGAGGGGGCGGAGCCTGCTAAGAAAGGGCTCCAGACGTGTGCAATTCTGTGCAACTCGGCAGTCACTAACCTGACCGCCTCGCACTCTGAACATTTAAACCAGCTCCGTTTGTAGATGTTCGCTAGCAAGCTTAACATGGGTGACCGTTTCAGCCTTGTATTCACCTTTCACACTTGCAATGATGGCAGAAATGGTCTGAACTGTAAACACATCTTTGTGTGAGATATACCATTGTGTAAGATATGACAAGTCTGAAAGACATGATACCACCAGGACCATCACATAACATCATGAGTTCATCAGATCGGCACTAATAAGAGCGTCTGAGGAGCAGGCTGCTCCAGGAGGTGGGTGAGAGGTGGGGACAGATGGAGGTTCAGGGCTCACCTGGTGCCATAGTGGGTGGAGAAGGCGTAGGCACCGCTGTGGCACATGCGAACGCGACTGGCTTGTCCGAGGTCTCACGACTTGCCGTAGCACCCGCTGAGCTTGGCAGTCTACTGAGATCAATATATATTAAACTATCATTACACACCTGCATGCAAATTCTACACACCTGTAGCCTGCACACCCTGCACAGACATACGAACCCTGACCTGACAGACATCACAGACCTGCACCTGAAGACATGACCTGCCAGACATCACAAACCGGGCATCTCGCACCAATACAACCTGGCAGCTGCTCACACGAGTTGAGAGCACCTGCACCTGCCACACAAAGCACACCCTGCATCCACGCCCGCTGCAGCCTTCACACACTGCTCCTGCCCCTGCATCAGACATCACATACTTACATCACACCCTGCACCTGCACCATACACACACACCACCTGCACCCTGCACCTGCACAGACATCACACACCCTGTACCTGCACAGACATCACACACCCTGCACCTGCACACACATCACACACCCTGCACCTGCACAGACATCACACACCCTGCACCTGCACACAAATCACACCCTGCATCCTGCACCTGCAGACATCACACGCTGCATCCTGCACCTGCACAGACATCACACACCCTGTACCTGCACACCCTGCACCTGCACCGACATCACACACCCTGCACCTGCACCTGCACACACATCACACACCCTGCACCTGCACAGACATCAACTTTTGAGTCTGCACTCTCACGTCAGTTCTGTACTGCAGCACTCACACTTATAAGCGTTATGCGTTCAACATCTCCCACCTGTGTCTGATTGACTGTGGTTCAGGCAGGCTGTGTTACCTATGGAGTTCTGGGCCTGTGGTTCAGGCAGGCTGTGTTACCTGTGAGTTCTGGGCCTGTGGTTCAGGCAGGCTGTGTTACCTGTGAGTTCTGGGCCTGTGGTTCAGGCAGGCTGTGTTACCTGTGAGTTCTGGGCCTCTGGCTGAGGGAGGCTGTGCGCCCAGGGCTGTGCTGGCTGCCCAGGCGGGCGGGGCTGGTCATGTAGTCGTTGGGCAGGACAGGAGGCTTAACGGGTTCCAGGGTTTTGTATGGTGTGTTGCGCCTGCCAAGGGTAGAAGAGATGATATTACAGTACAAAACAACAGAGACCAGAACCAAACTCCTACAATTTCTGCACATATGAACCACCTGTGTTTAAAGCCTCCTACAAGAGTATGGAATATTACCTGGCGTATGATGATACCATTCAAAGCTGGGTAAAACGGACAACAGCTCCAGTAAACTGCATATTGCACATGTATAACCACCAGAGTATACAACTGGGGAGTACAAAGCACTTTGGTATGCCTGCATATCTGAACATACATTTTGTGCTCAGCCCAAATCCTGCTGAAGCAAGCAAAGTAACGTGCAGTTTAGCGCTCCAACAGAATGGCCAGCGCAGTCTCAAAAAGCCTGCCAGCTGTACTCGTTTCCACGACGACCAGACCTGCTTGAAGAGCAGCGCGGCCTGAGAAACGGCTTACCCGAGAGTGCCACGCCCGGACATGGGCGGGCTGGGGGGCTTCTGCGTCGGCGGATTGGTCCTCGATAGCGTCCCTCCTCTGGCCGGCTGGTTGTTCCCCTGCTGCAGTGAAAGAGTCGGAGAGAAACGTGTGAGGCGTGATGGACCCGTGCGGTCCCACAGACACAGATAAACACAGCGTTACTGCGTGACGCGTGTGTGCGAGCGTGCGCGCGGGCGGGGGGGGTTTGGGGAGGGTGGGGGGGGGGATAAGGATGACCGGCGGTTTCCCAGAACCAGAGTAGCTTTAGGGCCAAACAAAACGAGGTTTAAAAAAAAAAAATTATAGTGGATAAAACTTAATATATTGCATATCGTTTTGACGCTGTGGTAAATCAAGCACAGAACAAACAAATTTAATTTCCAAATGAAAAAACCAAAAAGGGAAACTGTACATGGCTTTCTGTTCTGTATCAGAACACCCTCATCAATATCATTGGCAGAGTACAATAGAACTGTTTTCTCTTATCTGAATCCTTTAATCTGGGAAACCCAGGTACCCCTCGACTAAAGTGTAAAATTCTGAAATGAACCACTAAGAGTGAAGCAAATATGATGATGAGGCACTGAAATATGAATAAAGTCTTGCTGTTCTGAGTACCGTGACAGTTTACTGTCACGGTACTCAGAACCGCTACATTTAATTAACATACAGAGAAAGTATAAAAATAGCAGGATCAGCAGAGTAGTTATGGCAGCCTATCAAAAATGGACTATGTGGGTAATGTGATAAACAGCTTACCTTAGCTTTCAGCCACTTAATGTGGGTTGAAAAGGGGGAGAAAAAAAAGAGAGAGAGAGAGCACGTCACAAACGTCACATCGGAGAGGTTAAGCGTCCCTAAGTGCATTATTGAAGGAGTCCCGCATTTCCAAGGCTCTAATTAAGTCTGGCTTAACTCCTAGCCTAATAAATTCTCTACGGCAGCAATGCAATTTCGCAATTCTGCCAGGCAGGCAAAAAACAAGGCTGAGCCATTTAAATTCATTTAAATGCACCAGCCATGGTTTTTTGTGTGCGCTTATAGCAGTGACGGCAGCAATGCGGCTCCTGTGGTCATCAGTACCATGCCATTACCGTGATGAAGCTTCCTAGCTGTCGTCAGTGTAGTTATGATACACGCCATGGTTATGATGATCCAGCTCTCTTATGCTTCCTGGAGTCTTGGGGGAATACTGTCAGAAACGGGTAAGGGGACTGCTGTGCACCACTAATCAAAGAATGTCAAGTGCCCAATTCATTATTCATGAGGGCTATCAAGCAGCAAAAGAAAATAGGCCATTGAAATTCATGGGAACCCAAATGCATTTGATAACTGGTCTGGTTCAGTTTATCAAAAAACATTTCTCTTTGAAAATAATAAATTACAAATCATTTATCTTTGTCAATGTTTGTATTATTATTATTATTATTATTATTCCAGTTAGTCAACATGGGCTTACGTTCACATTTTGGCACTCATAGATTTAGTTTTCACATATAATCCATTTGTATGTAAGGCTAACAATATAAGATAAACAGAATTTTACTGTCTGACACTTCATAAATGTCAGCGGACTCAAACATTGCACTGTCGTACTGCCGTGGCTGAATAACTACCAAATGAACAATTATCTGAGATGGTCGCCACAAGTAAGTGAACGATTGCTTGACGTTCGGCCTGAAATAGAGGCTTCAAGGACCCTTTGGTGGGGTTGGGGGGGGGCTAAAATACATGCCAGATAAGTACATAAGCACTTCTCCAGGTCCTAGTACAAATTCTTAAATAACTACGAAAAAGCAGAAAAATATGACCAGGCTACCAGGAGTCATTGGCGTGTTGGCGTGCTTCACAGTGGCCAAAACTGGCCCAGGCAAGTTATTCAAACAATCCAATGAGCTCACAGGGGGGTGGGGCTTTTTTCCCCAGTCAGGAATGAAGGGGCTTAAGATGCCTGACGAGTGCAACTTAGGAGCCCAAAATCCTCTCACTGGGGACTATGAAAGGAGCAAGCAATGAAGAGGAGGAAGAAAAAGGGGTCAGGTAGGGAGAGACAGAGAAAGTAGGGAAAGGAGAGAGAGAGAGAGAGACAGAGAACTCCAAATGCTAGGATTCCTCACAAGTGGTTTTCCTCTCCCCTTAAAGCAAAGCCAAAGACCCCCCACAAGGCCGGCTCACAGAGCCCGGGTCACCCGCGCAGAGTCCGGGACCTCAGCCGATCTCTCGCTCCCCTCATAAGTCAGGCCGCTGAGAGACAGCGTGCGACGGCCCCAGAAACCCAGGGCTTCCGGAGCTTTCCGCGCTCACAGCCAACAAACGTCTAATTTACGGCCCGCTCCAGCTGCACCCTTCACTTTCATTTCGCCAGCCAGTGCCCTCTTCAGTCCCATTACTCCTCATTCTTTATTGCCCACTTTTTCTTTTCACAGACAGGGAAGCGAACACAACTTTTAGAAGCACATATATATATATATATGACATTGCAGCTACATTGGGCAAACATTTCCTTCTTGCCCTACCCACAGAAAGACCCCAGACTGTGGCGCCCTCTTGGCGTGGCGCGGCATGCTATTTGAAGTTCGGTAAAACATACATTTTGCATCCCTGGAATGTCTTAAAAAGCAGGCACATGGGATTACGAAACCACTACATGCGCATGTACGCTGCTAGCAGTGGCTAATTTTCTCATTAGGAATTTGATATGTGAAACCTGCAATTATGCTACAGGCCGTTTGAAGACGACCAGAACAACAGGAGACTTTCCAAGGAGACTTTTCACTGAACCCTGAGCGAGTGCAAAAAAAAACGAAAAACAGGATAATCCAGGTACCACTCGCAGAAAACATCAAAAAACAACATCTGACGTCTCTTCTGAATTCCGGAACAGATGAGTAGATTAAATGTCAGCTGACTCGCTGACACGAGCGGCACTACTCCCAATCTCGGCACAGGCCAGCTGACGCTGGGGTCAGGTGACTCGGTTTACAGAACATAGTGAGTTTACCATCAGGGGAATGTCAATAGACACGTGGGAATGTGAACGGACGTGCATCACGGGAAGATGCTTCGCTCGTTCCTTTGCCTGATAGCGGCGGGCTGCCGGCTCACACAAGCGGGATGCTTGGATGAAGCGTGCAGTACACAGAGGTTCACAGCGGACGTGACGGTGTTTATCTTAACGCAATCGGACGCGCTCTTCCGTCAGCCTAACACGCAATGAACTGGACTGAAGACTAGGCTGTTTTTTAATGGAAGATCAGCACAGGGCCTTCACACCAAAAACGCTTACGCCCAAGAAAAAATTAAAGTTGGCCATTCACGTGACACGGTGACAGCTACCGTACCACCCCATCAGAAGTAAGCAACATATGGATAAACGCCAGGCCGTAATATTGATTCCCCTTGCATATATTCATGTGGGTGTGACAAATGAGTCTCAGAGGATTCAGTCAATGAATACACCAAGACCCCGATAGATTTTTCCAAACTAAATCAGAATATAGTGCTATCCTCAGATAAACGCTTCACATTCACATACAGGGAGGACAGAAAAAAATGTATAAATTAAATTTAAAAAATGTTCCAGCTCATTTCCAGCAGGATGACGGCAGGCTCTTCTTTCAAGCGAGAAGCGTGAACTACAAAATGGCGCTTCGCTTCAGAAAGAGCAGAGAGAAGTTAACAGCCTTACGTTTCAGACAGGAGACAAACCCGCGTTAGAAGAACATGAAAGCAAACAGAGGGAAAGCTCCCTGCAGCGAAGCTTAAGGCAATGGCCATTCAACCCGGCCTTTGTTTCCTCAAAAATACCCACTCAGGGCTGTGGTACATATCCACTGTGGGATTCAGGCTGTTGAGAAATTTTGCTGGAGCTAATGATCCACGCCCGATGGTTGCGAATGAATTTATTTGAAAAAACTTTTTAGGGCGGGACCGTTCCCTTACTTTCTCATGGGCCCCATTGTGAGTCTAGGCCATGTTATGCTTTATGATTCATCTTCAAATATTTAACCAGCCTTCATCGATCAATTCTGAATATATTTGGGGGCGGGGAAGGGGGGTGGGGGGGGAGAGGGCACCTCAATTTTTAATGTCAGCCACGAGAATACTCGGTGGTCCAATGGGAAGCAAGTTGCCTTTGGTGATTTGTGGTTAAACAAATGCAGTGTGGCAGGATGGGGGCTTTTAACCTGCATTATCATGGCTTATCATTCACCGAAATGGCAATAGCAAGCAATATACTGCAACTTAATTCAATCTGCCTGACAGGGGGAATTGATCCTTTGATTCATGAGAGAGGTGGAAGTGGTGGGTGGGCGGCGGCAAGACCCGCCGTCTGGGCTCTGATGTCATTAGAGCTGCTGTCCCGGGGAGGCTAAATCCGCATTCCCCTGAGCGTGACCGTTTGCGCCGACAGCGGTGACGTCACTGTGCGCGTTGACCGATGGTCGGTATACTGACACTTTCTTAACGAGCACACGTTCAGGAAGATAACTTGAAAAAGTCAAATCGTAAGGAAAACTGTTGTCAATGTGGCATTCTATAGCTGTGATCAAATGAGCGCTGTTATTAAGGAGGAAATGATTCCTTTTTTCCCCCTGAGGAGGAGGAAGTTGAGGGATGGATCTGACGCCAGGGTGAAATATGAGAGTCTTATTGAGCAGCCCGTTGAGGAGGCTGCTGGCCTTTAAGTGCCTTTTAAAACTCTCGTGCGCACATCTACTGTGGCTTTGCGTTTTTAATGGCACGGCGATATCCTTCAAACAACATTACGCGCATTAAGGGATCAGATGTTCTCAGGGCTCCGTTACGGCACCCGATCCACGGCACGCCGCGGTGCGGGTTAGACCAGACAATGTACGGGAGAAACCCTCACCTTGACTCCGTGGCCCACGTCGTCCAGCACCGTGTAGTCTACGGGCTTCCGGATGTACCTCACCGGCCTCTCCATGTTGGCGGGGGCGATGATTTTATGGGTCCTCGAAGTGTTCTTGTTTGTGGTCAGAATTCCAATCTCTCGCCTGGCAACCTTCTCCTTGTGGATGTCCACAGTCTGGGATGAACAAAGACAGGAACGAGAGAGAGAGAGATAAACAGAAAAAGTAAATGAGTATTATAAAGGAACTGCAGGGGGACAGCTATTATGCAATTACATGCTCGTCAGCATAATTCAATTCTACAGCTGCAATTTACAAAACCAAGCTTTTAATCCAGTTATATAGATAACGCGCTTCGACAAAGTCCGTTACAGGGAGTAATAATATATGGCAAATTGCATAATGGCCTCATTGTGGACACATAATTTGTGCTGTGTCTGTGCTCGCTCCTCAAATTTCTACTGATAAATGAGCTATTGTAAGCCGCATGTGCACAAGTAGCATATAATGAACAGACTGATGTTGCAGTCTTCATCAATGAACATCTGCAATCAGATGGAATTATGGACTGAACCCATGTAAACATGGGCCAAAAGTTCAGAGAGGATAATGCCTCTCAACATCTACAGTGGTTCAAAAACCTAAAGAATACCCACCAACATCTAACAAACCTGGAGAACATCCACTGACATCTATGCTGGCTAAGAAACCTACAGAACATACACTGACATCTACGCTGGCTAACAAACCTAGAGAACATTCAGAGACATCTATGCTGACATACAAACCTGAAGAACAGAGACTGACATCTACGCTGGCTAACAAACCTACAGAACATTCACAGACATCTACGTTGACATCCAAACCTGAAGAACATACACTGACATCTACGCTGGCTAAGAAACCTACAGAACATACACTGACATCAACGCTGGCTAACAAACCTACAGAACATTCACAGACATCTATGCTGACAACCAAACCTGGAGAACATACATTGACATCTATGCTGGCTAAGAAACCTACAGAACATTCACAGACATCTACACTGACATCCAAACCTGGAGAACATACACTGACATATACGCTGGCTAAGAAACCTACAGAACATACACTGACATCTACGTTGACAACCAAACCTGGAAAACATACACTGACATCTATGCTGGCTAAGAAACCTACAGAACATTCACAGACATCTACGCTGACATCCAAACCTGGAGAACATACACTGACATCTATGCTGGCTAACCAAGCTACAGAACATCAACTGACATCTACGCTGGCTAAGAAACCTAACAGCAATCAAAACCTACAGAACATCCACAGACATCTACGCTGGCTAAAAAACCCACAGAAGCCCAACTGATACATCTACACTACCCCCTATAGAACATCTACCAACATCTGCATGGACTATGAAACCTATAGGACATCCACTAACACATGACATAGCTTTAAGCAGGGTTAGGAACTAAGTTTTCTGAACCATCCAGTGCAGATGTTTGTGGTCCGTCTAACTGCTAATTACAGCACTTCCTTCCAACTTAATTCCATCAGCAGCCTGAAGCAGAACAGGGCTCAATTTAGAATTTTTAAATTTATGAATGAATGAATGAATGGTCCCCATCTGTGTGTGGTGTAGTATGTGCATGTGCTTCAGAGATGATAAAGAATTACATCCTTATGAAAAGTACTCAGCTCTTATTCATAAAAAAAGACCAGAGCATTAGTTATGCATTTGCACACAACAAATCACAGAATTGGGGTGTTTATGTTAATTGGGGCTGCCAGTGCATGTCATGTGACCCCGCCTGGATGTGGATCAGTCAGAAAAGCCATCTACCCACAGCTCTCCAAAACAGCCCAGGAGAGAGAGTCACGGCCCAATGGCAGCTTGCCACATGGCTTGGCTTGGGTGTGGCCCTGGGATGGTACTCCCCTGAAAACCTCCAGAGCACAGTGATGCCATTCCCAGAGCAACGCAATGTCCTTCACAGAACAGAGATGTCACTTACAGAACAGAGCAATGTGATTTACAGAACAGTGATGTCACTAATAGAACAGAGTGAGATCACCTACAGAAGAGTGACATTCAAAGAACAGAGAAAGCCTGCAATGGCTCTGCTTCTCCAGAGGAGGCTGTCAGTAACAGGGGAGAGTATCTCCAAAACACAGAAAACCAAAGGCTCAGAGTCAGAGGCGGAAAGCCGAAGGGCCAGAAAGTAAAAGTCCTGCCATGCATTTCTTCCACCCATGAAGTCAGCGAGCCGTTTTCATCAATCAGTTGTACCTCCTGGCGGAAGAATCGTGCTAATTAGCATATCCATAGATTGGAACAAAATACTGGAGAGGACTTTTAACTTCTGAACCTGGATCTTTCCTCAGGGCTTATCCAGGTGCTGTGTTGAACAGCCAAGTTTTTTTAAATACCGAGTTACATCCAGCAGGTCTGTGGGAACGTTTCTGGTGCACAACACTGGCATCACTCAGCCAGAGCCTGAAGTCATGGCAGACATCCTAACCACAGCTGACTGAACCGGTTTGGATTGAGCTGCTTCAGGAGATTTGCTTACCTCAGCATTAGAAAACAGGTCTGATTAGAGGCAGCTGACATAAGGCAACATTTTAGTTTATTTATTGTTAGCTTGGTCAGGATCATGTATCTCTATGTAGAAATTCCACTGATGGTCTTAAAGAGTGTGTGTGTGTGTCTGAATGTGTGTGAGTGTGTATGCGTGTGTGCGCAATAGAGAGAGAAAGCATGTACAGTATGCGCGAGACAGTGTTGAGTGTGTGCACATTCATGCGTGTGTATGTAAGAGAGAAAATGTGCGAGTACATGCACATGTCTGTGTGTGGGTTTGCGAGAGTGAAAGTTTATAAGTGCAAGTGCACATCTGTCTTTATGTGTTTATGAGACAGCAAGTGTTCGAGTACAAGCACATGCCTGTGTGTGTGTGTGTGTGTGTGTGTTTGTGAAAGAGAGGAGGGCAAGCGCACGTCTGTGCGTTTTTGTTTGTGAGAGAAATGTGTGAGTGCAAGTACACGTCTGTGAGTGTGTTTGTGAGAAAGTGTGTGAGTGCAAGCGTGTGTGTGTGTGTTTGTATGAAAGTGTGTGAGTGCAAGCGTGTGTGTGTCTGTTTGTGAGAGAAATGTGTGCGAATGCGAGTGTCAGCCCGCCAGCCCTGGCACGGCCAGCGACTGCCTCCTGGAGCCCCTTCAGCAGAGCCGAGATCACAGAGCAACTGTAGAGCCCGCAGCCGCGCTCATCATCACATCACATCAGCGTTTATTACTCCGCCAGGGCACCCCAGAGCCACGCCGTTCCTCAAACGCCAGCTTGGACCCTTCCACAGATCCTCAGGGGAATCGCCAAAGGAGCGCTACGATTCGCGCGCTTTGCCATCAATCGTTTATGCTCCGCAGATGAAGTCGGAAAGGCAGTAATTACGGAGGAATGCAGCTGTAATCTCGGGCAGAATAAACTGCACAACAGCTGGCACAGAAAAGGGAAGTGAGGAAGAAGGGTGATTTTATCGCCTTCCTGTTCAGAAGGAAGGAGAAACAAGACCTTTTTTTACGATGAGGCGACGTGAATGTGCTTCCCGCTAACGCACCGCGGCCCGTATTTGAGCGCGACCTAACCGCAACTTCTCTTCACGCTGGAGAACGTCCTCGGGAGGTGCCGTTACACCCAGAATCGTGACTCATTCAGTCACTGCTCAGCCCGAGTCCTACATTTACCCACAATGCACAGCGGCCATTCTTTCACTGTGGAAGGAAAGGAGGAAGGGGATGTTGGGAGGAGGGGGGAAGGGGAGAGAAAAAAAAACGAGGGTGAAAGAATGCCACCCTCAACGCTTATCTTACAGTGCCAAACAAAGAGACCCCCTTTGAGGCTCGCCCTTCTAAAACGTCACAGCTCCAAAAACTTTTCATCTGGTGCCATGTCAACCAAAAGTGTCAACACACAGGATGTGGTCTGATCCACACAAGACTCGGCTGCTTCGCGAACATTCGACCTTCACTGACAGATTTACGCTTTGATTTTTACGATGATTTACTCTTTCCACGGGTTCCAGACAAAGAGGGGAGTGTTACACATTCACGCGAGCTCCTCCTGAACCACACGGGGCCCGACAAATAGGCCGGGGCCCGTAAATCACCCCGCACGAGGGGAATCTCTGAGGCTCAGGCAACGTTCCGCGTTTGCCCTCACGCACTCCTCAGGGGGAATGTTAAAACTTCAAACACCGATACCGATGATGATAATGGCGGGGGGGGGGGGGGGGGGGGGGGATTGATTGAAGCCTGGTGGGTTTAAAAAGCGGCTTCAGCAGTTCTCTGAAACCTGGCAACATCATCGGCACGCATTCGCTGTGCTGATTGGGCGGATTCAGTATCTCCCGGCCGGCGCCTAGGGGAAAAAATTGTTTTGGGTCGGTCCAGCGCTCTGGAAACTTTCCCGCTGTGCCACGGTGTGGGCTGCCTACAGCGCAGATGTGTCCACGGTTAAGAATAGCATGTTCTACGCATGATTATTTTTAGCCAAAAAGAGAGAGAAAAGGGGGGGGGAAGCACGACCACGCCTTAACATTTCAGCAACTGGCGGAACAACACAAATGCCACCCGCTTCCTGTCTCCTTCAGAGCCCCTCACAGGCCTTCATATGAGAGCGAGAGAGAGACAGAGAGAGAGAGAGAGAGAGAGAGACAGAGGCAGAGACAGAGAGAGAGGCCTGGTTAAGGCTGATAAAGAGCCTGCAGCGAAATGCCTCAGGCAAGCTGCGATGACAGAGGGTCTTCCCGGATTCACTGCGGCGTTGCTGTGCTCTACCTCCCCTCCCACCATCTCAGGGATTTTCTCAGGACAGCGTAAGACGGAACATGTGAAAATGTGTCTGCTGAGGGAGCCGAGGAGGATGGGCCCGCATCGCTTTCAGCAGACTGATTCCGGCAGCTCTCCGAGGCCAAAAAAAAAAAACCAACAACAGTTCTAAAAGCCGGTGGTTCTTTAGCGCTTACAGCGACTGCATGACAGAGATAAAGAGAAGCAGAGATGATAGCAGAGTGGAGAGACAGAAAGGGGGAGGCAGAGAGAGAAAGAGGGAGGGAGGGAGAGCTTGAGGAAGAAGAGAGAAACGGAAGGGCACACCCCTGCACAGATGATCAGTCAACCAATTTATAACACAAGGCAAAGAATATTAACTCGCACACAAAAACACGCAGTCACAAGGTAAGGAAATACCGCTGGGGCAGTTCACAGGTCAACAATGACAGATACTTTGACTAAATATATTGAGCTCACAGCCAAGGGACACAGACTGGCCCAAGCAGAGAAATCTGGCAACCACGCTCTGCTCGCACTGCACTGTACGCGGAGAAGCGGTAAAGACATATTTCATCACACAATGGCTGAAGAATAGGAAAACTGGCTAAATAAATTCCCAAAAATAACATTAAGAATTCTCTTTGGGACAGGCTAGAGGTGTACAGCACTGCCGGCCTAAAATGATTCACCATGTCACAACCTCAGGGACAAACAGCAACTGTTTTATCATTTCTTAGTAAAACATGTATTTTATAGCATATGAATTTTTTTATTTTAACACCGTGTTAATGATTTCTTATCACTGTAAATAATTACACAGGATTTCACTCCTAGTGCTACCACATAATTACAAGTCCATCTGTCATTCTCCCTGTAAAGGCAACCGACACACATTTGCGATGCCGAAAAAGCAAGCAGAAACTGACAAACAGGGGGCAGAGAGAGGGGGAGAGAGAAAGATAAAAAGGCAAAAGACGATGGTGAAGGGGGAAGAAGGGAGAGAGAGAGAGAGAGAGATCATCATCTCATTGATCATTCACTCATTCATCAGCTTGACGGCGCCTCTGCGGATTGGTCGATGGGAGACGGCGCTATTGAACACGGTTGAGTGTTTATAATCGCCGAGCAGCCCCATGGCAGATTACGCCCTATTCATCCTCCTCAGAGAAGCCCAGAGGAGCTTTCAGGACAATCAAGAGAAGTCGAGAGAAATGAAGACAAATCAGGGGATGCGGACCAGCCGTTGCCAGGTCATTAATACCTAGTAAGCAACTTGCATATGAATCTGGGAAAGATTTAAGTACCCAAAATAAAACTTCTGAGCTTGTGACCTGAACACACTTCCTCATCCAACACAGCATGCAGAAAATGCGATTGAGCGTGAAAGGTTTAATCCCTCTTAGCATAAGCGAAATGGAGAGGGCATAAGATATGATCTCTGCCACACAAACATCTGTCTCTCATTTAAAGTCAAGAAGTCAGCCAGTAGGAGAGATTCAGCTTTTCTATTACCAGGTTTCCAGGCTACGACACAGTAAAAAGGCCTCATGATTTACTGAACAAACATCGCGGAACAACAGTCCCCCCCTCACTTTTGTAATGAACCATATCACTCCCTTGAGGATGTACTTCAATACAGGAGGAAATAAAGGAGGAGCCAAATCTGACCATGGCGTAGTGACTCACCGATGCCGCCTGCCAAACAGGGCGCGGGCGGCCAGAGCAGTGTTCTATTTAAAGGGACGAGGAGCAGTTTGGGGCAGTGGCCGATTCGCGGGACTATCCCCATAAAGCGCTTTCGGAGTTTCCCCTCAGACCCAGCCCAGAGTTTCAGACTTCACCAAAAACGTGCGAGCACAGATGTACGCGCACAAATGCATACACCCTTTAAGTTCCCAAAGAGGAAAACTGCCTTTTTTTTTTTTTTTTGTTCAAACAAATTTTCTTTTGTTTGTTTAACCCTGCCTCGCAATCTGCTAAAATGCCATTCCATTTAGAGCCTATAGAGGGGTCAATCCAGGTCACCCCCAGAGGAAGGAGAGAGAATGCCATCACTGTAGCAGGGGGAGGGGGGTGGAGGGACCTTAACCAAAGGGAACTAGGCAGCACCAAAATGGAGAACACACAGCACTGATATCTAGTGATGAATACTTTAACAAGCAAGGCCCAGGCACACAAAAATGGAGGGAAATCTTTCAAAGGGAAAACGCAGCGAAAGAAAGGGCACGGTGGTACCAGCACACCAGGAGAACGTCTCAGCTGAAGTGACCCTGATGCTCCCCTGACGGTATTCAGCACCGGGGCACTCCCCGCAGAGGAAACTTCCTCATGGAGTTTCTCACGCAGGGGTGACACACCGGAGGAACACCAGGCACTGCAGGGGAGGGGCACCCACCACAGCTGGAGCGCTCCAATGCACCACCGCTAACAGCGTTAGCTTTTTTTTAAAAAAAGTGTTAGATAAGAATAACAACACAGTCAATCTTTTCAATGCAGACGGTTTCGGGCCCCAAACACACTGCGCTTTGGCCTTTCGCGTTGCACACCAGGAGAGGTTGAATGAGAGAGAGAGAGAGAGAAAGAGAGAGTGAATTATACAGAGAGAGAGAGAGAGAGAGAATGATACAGAGTGAGAGAGAGAGAGGAAAAGCACTTCATTACTGGCAAGTGTCTCTGTGTCAGCTCATTAACTCTGCTCTAACTCTCCCACTGCTGCCACCCTGCAATCACGCCCCACTCCCCCTCCCCCGCCCCCCCAGACCCCCCCCCACCCGCAAATCTCACTTTCCTAACACTAAATACAAGTCAATTTATAAAGGGACATACTTGAATGTAGTTCTATAGCTATAACCTACATTCTGAATTTATTCATGCAGTATCAGACTACTGTTAATATGACAGCGGTTCTAAAACTGGACCCTGGAGAACCCCTGTCTATGCAGTTTTATTAATGTGTTTGGCTCTCAGTTACCACAAATGGTTTAATTTTAACAGCCAGGTAACCACATTTCAGCAATTAAGACCCCAAAGATTTTATCTGTCGGTTGAAAATGTATTTGAAAAAGTAAACTTTCTTAAGGAACTATTTGCCAAATAACAACAAAATTGAATAAGTAGTTGATGTGTCTGAATATTTATGTTAGCTGTTGTGTTCTGTGCACACGAAACCACATTCCCTGATGAAACACTCAGCATTAGCACAAAATCAGGCTTGGCCCAGTGTCTAATTAGGCTGCGCTGTGTCACGTTAGCGTGTGTGCGTGCCGGCAGACCGTGATAAAATGTGGTTTAGTGTAAATTGCTTTGGCAGGGACTGGTGGTGGTGGGGACACGGATCTCACACAGCGAGATGATTCTCTTTCAGTGTGCTAATCGTCGAGCAGCAGGGACAACAGAGCCATCACACCTCTGCTGATAGTCATGGCTGTTTAAATACCCCAGCAGTTCATTCAACTAATACGGCTGTTCCATCAATAGAACTGAACAAATACATACTAAATTAACCCTGCATAACGGCCTGGTTGGCCATCAATGGCAATTATAAATCTTCCACTTGCTCAGTGGGTACCCGGTAGGCATAGTTGCAGAGCGGACAGGTATTCAAACGCCTCCCCGCATTTTAACTGAGTTTTGGGCGGTAATCAGACACGCACTGCAGCACAGTGGTGAAGCGGAACGCTGAAGACGGTACTCTGTGGAGAGGAACTGGAGCGGTTCTCAACGGCAGGGCCGGTCAGAACAAAGCGCTCACTGTCTGCAGTCACTCTGCAGCAGGTAGCGGCTCTCCTTCTCTGTTCCCTTAGCTACTGCAGCACTGCTGACGCGTCCGCGGAATATTAATACAGAGGAGCCTGCTCTCTGAACACATACACTCATACACAAAAACACACACACACCAGCATACACGCGCATAAACGCACATACACAAAAACACACACACCTGCATATACACACACACACACACACGTGCACACACACACATACAAATGCACGCACAAGCAGAGACACGCCCTCACACATACAGGCTGTAAACCTTATGCCCTTATGTTCAACTACAGCAAAAGCCACAATTAAAAATTATGGCACTGCTCCAACACTACATTTGCACATAGATAACGGTCCCTGGAAGATGGCAAATCCCTCCCCCTTCACCATCTTGCAGGTGCGGGGGTGGGCGGGCATCGAACACCACGCATGATGGGATTAGCATCACCGTCCCAGAGAAACGGCACGTCAGGACCGACCAGAGATCTACAGGAATACCAGCCCTTACGTTAGCGGCGAGCCTCCTCAATCTCTGCAGTACCAGACTCACTGTTCAGCCCAGCTCACCATGATGAAGGCTGGTGTACATTCATGCACATATCAGTTCCCTGTTCTGGGCTGATAATGGGGCAAAAATATCACAGAGGGGGGAGAATGGGCAGTTTGGTAACTCACGAGTGATGGTAGCCAGGCTGGGTGTTGCGTATTCCAGCATACAGGGAAAAATAAGACACTATACACCATCATATGACAAAGATGCAGGTCGAAAAAACACTGCAGGTCAAAACACCGCTGGCACAGCTACATTTGTTTAGAAGCGTTTGAGAGAGCGAGTAGGTATGGATGTCCTCGTTCGTCCAATTAGCACACCCCAGCTCCAGTGGAATTTTTCAGCTGCATGGGCACTACCTTTCATCCTCTTCCTACATTTACACATACATCAGACACCTGTTCTTTAGAACAGGTGACAGGGTGTTGGGAGTCAAAGAAGCAGTGATAGTGGGGGAGGTGTATATTTACAGCACCCTCACATACATACACCACAGAGTGACAGCGTATGAGCCTGCAAAATGCCTGGATGTAACACACACACACACGCATGCATACGCACACACACACACACACACGGACACACGCACACACAAGGACACATAGAAATTGGACCTGGAGAACCCTGTTCCTCTTCCGGTTAGCAGCGCCACAAAGCCAGCACTTGCTTCCACATGACCGTGACCTCCGCTGCCCTGCATACACTCACAGAGTGGGAGAAGAAGCACCGGATCTGAGCAGTCCATCAGATATCTTACATTACATTTTAGCACTTTTATCCAAAGCAACGTGCAGTAAGTAGCCTACATACCGAAGGTCACTGGAACTACTACAGAATACAGGTCTGATAAGGTACAATTCTCATTAAGTATCAGTTATCCATAGCCGTGAGCATAAAGTCTAGTTCACACAGTAAGCATAAGCTAAGTCAGGAAAGTTATGGCAAGTCAAACTAGAAGGGAGGCATAATAACAAAAGATGTGAGAAAGAGCTACAGCATGTACGTCACGTCAAGAGCCTGCTTCACCCAACACACATTCAACCGACTGAAAACCACGTTGGATTTCCAGTCACAGACGCAGGGAGAGAACGGAAAGGAAGTAGGCGTGTTTGAGCGAGATGGAACGGAGTGAAGAGAGACCTCCATCCACTGCAAAGAGAGGGGAAATGAATGGAATGGCCTGCTCGCTGCGACCTCTCATTCCTACGGCTATCTTTAGGAGAGATTGCCATGGATACGGAGCACGCTCACATGCACGTCTGGGAACCCAAGACAAGAGAATTCCCTCTGTGTGTGTGGATGCAGAAATCTGAGCCCAGTGCCATAAAGCCACTGCAGAGCCCTCTGTGTCACATCCTGCAGTGTAGGAGTGTGGGGGGGGGGGCACTGAAGACATGTCAGCATTCACAGCATTACCATTACAAAATTATAGAATAAGGAATAATTATATAACAACTAGTATTATATAATTATGCAATTAGTAATAATATGATGCAGTGATAATAACTATTACTATACCAAAGATGATGATTAAGAGTGAAAAAATCTGTGGCCCGCTTTGAAGTGGCCATCTTCTGGTTACAAGCATAGATCCGTAAAGCCTGCTCTACACTACTCCAGCAAACAACCACCATCCAAAGGGTGCAGACTTAAAGACCTGAGCTCTGGGCAACGCATTCTCGTATTAAAATAAACAACAGTTGATAATATTGGATTCCACACATTTATGACGTGTGGACCATGAGGTTTATGATGTGTCCATAATGAATCAATCTGGCTTTCTTATTTAGGCATATCAATCAACTACAAGCACAAATTGAGGTCCAGGGTTTAGGGTTTGAGGACTGACTGAGGTACGACGAAGCTCTCAGCGAAGTGAAATGGACTAAAAAGAAAATAAATGTCAAACTATAGTCAGCAAAATGGATGCATTTTGCATGTAGGTAAGAAAAACATCCAGAGTTTTAGACTTAATATCTATGTGATCAATTGTGATTTCAAGGAATGTAGGGTATTAAGATCCATTTTAGAACTAAATGGTGTTCAAATATTTGTCCATTCACAACTCCAGTCATATAGCTTTAAAAGACAAGACAAAATAAACATAAAATGACCGTTACATTAAATTAAATACATAAATAAACATGCACCAACACCCAAAATCACCGGAGAGCTGTAGCCTTTGCAGACAGTGAGATCATAACGTCCTCTAACATTTCCACATGAAAGAGGAGCAGGTTTAAACAGAGGGTGACTGCAGTTGAGGTCTGTGGAGGTTTTAAGGAGGTTGCTGCCTCTCTTCAACACTGATGCTGTCACAGTGGGTTGATTTCCATAAGAAAGCGATACCAAGGACCCTATCGGAGAACTCGCCTAGATTTTGCCTTTATCCTGAAGACATTTAAAGCCTCTTAAACAGCAGCCTAATTAACAACTTCTCCAGCTGTCTAGGGAAGAGAAACTTGTCTTGAACTTCTGTTCAAATCAACACACAATCACAAAAAAACATTTAGTTATGAAAACTGAAGCAAGCATACCACGATACATGATACACATACATTCTACTTGAGCGTACTTAAAAGCGTAGAATAGCAGTGCCCTCAGTTTAGTGCATGTCCTTAATTAACCTGCACATTACAGGATGATTGATAGCAGGATATGACCAGCTGCAAGGGCTTTTCGACAAGGAAATGGATATGGACCCTGGACCTCACTGACAGAGAGAATGAGATTACCGGGGTGGGTCCTACATCAATTACTGCATTTGATCATCAGCAGCATTTAAATTCCCTGGTAGTATTGGGCTGCTAAAAGTGTACAGGAAATGGGATGCCGTAATTAGGGTAAGAAGGAGGGTGTACAATGAGCAGAATGCAGTTTGAGGAGGCAAGAATGGTTAGAGTGAGGTTTGCGGAAGGAGTGGGTGGATGCATTCTATAGTGCCCTGCTCAGTCGGGCAGGGCCAGTGGGCCGACAGTCCAAAGTGTGCAGTTTGGGTAGAGCAGGGATACTGAAATCTGGTTTTGAAGGCAAAAACTGTTGCGGGTTTATTTTCTACTCAATTAATGCCACCTCCTGATTGGAGGGAAAGAATGAAAACCAGCAGTACTACTGAACTGAAGGAGGTTGTGGGATGATTGGGCAGTGGAGCAGGTAGGATGTGTGCAGTCAGGCAGCTTAGAGACCCAACCTGGGAGATGTGGTTGATGGAGGACTCCATTCTCCTCAGCTGGGATGCCTGGATGTCCAGCAGCTGTAGCACGTTGTTGGCTAAGGCATTGATCTGGTAGGCCACGCTAGCCAGAGACTGGGTGGTGTAGGCTTTGGTCTCTTCCAGAGCTTTCCGCTTGTCCTGGGCCTGCAGGGAAGGGGAAAAGAGGAGTCAAGTAGGCGCACATTCATCCAAAGGGCTCGGCATGTCTGTCTTTGTGCTCAGGGTTGTTTACGAGGGCTCAGGGTTCGAGCTGCGGAGGAGAACGCCCTCTGGGGAACGTTACTTCCTGGAAACATCCCGCTATTGCACTTAGAACACTCAGAGACAGAATGGTCAAGCTCCAGAACTGTGATCACCAATCGGACAGAAAGAGGGAGAGGACCCCCGGGAAACCTGCCCAAGTACCGAACTGCCAAAACGCATTCCCTCATAACGGATCATCTCACCGAGTCATAGCTGTCGGACAGCCACTTTAAACGAGCGTTTCAGCCTTTCAGCTTATGTCCGAAATCACAGCAGCTAGGACTGGCTTTTCAATCAACACAGAAAAGAGCTGATGTGATGCTCTTTTAGGCAGGGAACACTAATCTTTTTTAAGACACTGCAAACAACCTACGCAGACACACCAGTCTAATTCCGCATTTATGCAATAATTCATGATACATTTGCCTATACACACACCAAACGGGCATAAACATTCAGACCTTGGTGAACAGAAAAAACTCACAGCTGGAACAGGAAGTCAATATGAGATTTAGTTAGTCTATCCTGCAGTAGTCACCTATTGTTCATCTCAATTTTTGGCAATGTTAGGCCTACACACAATACATCATGTGGGCTTTAAGCGATTGATTAACCGCAAATCTACAAATACCAGCAGGAGCATGTGAAATGATCCTGAAGGTAAACAAAGGACAGGTTGCTGTTGTTCTCATTAAATGGGTAACAGACAGCAGCCGAGGGGAAGGAGTTGACATTTCTCTAAAGAACTTTCACTGCGCAGAAGCCATCAATCTTGGAAGACACCTGCAAGCAGGAACACACAGGCACACTCATACAAGCACAATTGTACTCATTCACCCACAAAGCTCTCATTCCGAAACACACACACACGTACAGTGGGCTCCAGAATTATTGGCACCCTTAATAAAAATGAAGAAAAAAGGCTGCATATAATAAATGACACAGATAATAATCTATATGTTATGTTCAAACATATGGGAAAACTATATAGCCTACTTTTATTTCAATACATTTACATACATGCTTCAATGTTTTTTAAGTAATCTATTTTTACCTGAAAACCATAGGTGCCATAATCATTGGCACCCCTAACAATTATTGTAAGTAAAATCAAACAAAATGAAATTGGCAATACAATTTTACTTAATTTAGTTCATCTCAGTCTAAAGGAACTATACTGTGTCATTCCATCACTTCCGGTTTCACTAGAAGTTTTAAAGTAATCCCCCCAAAGTCTTTGAATATATATGTCAAATTGCAGAAAATTGCGTCATTATTTTCTTTTTTTTCTGGGGAAGGACCCCCATGCCCCCCGCTCTAATTGGGTCCCTCCAGAATTTTGGCTTGCATGACATCCCTGGAAGAGAGTGCTATTGTCAGATGAGACCAAAATTGAACGTTCTGGCCATACACACCATCGACATGTTTGGCGGCAAAAGAGGAATGCATACAGGAGAAGCACCTCATACCTATTGTCAAATATGGAGGTGGGTCATTGATATTTTGGAGATGTTTTGCTGGCAGTGGTCCCGGGGCACTATGTTAGATGAATGGCACAATGAATTCAACAAAGTACCAGAAAACTCTGGCAGAAAATTTGGTTGTCTCTGCTAAGAAGCTAGGACTTGGTCATAGGTAGACTGTCCAGCAGGACAATGACTCCAAGCATACATCAAAATCTAAACAGATATTCTTAAGTGAAATCAACATCCATGTTTTCCAATGGCCATCTCAGTCTCCAGACCTCAATTCCATCAAAAACCTGCGGTCTGAACTGAAAAAGGGGGGGGTCCATAAGCGCAAACCCAAAGACATCAATGATTCTGAAAAGTTCTACATGGAGCAATGGTCAAAAATCTCTCCAAATGTGTTCTCTAACCTTATCACAAATTAGCCTATAGGAAAAGACTCATGGCAGTCATCTTTGTCAGGGGTGCTTTCACAAAGTATTAAACCAGGGGTGCCAATAATTGTGGAACCTGTTTTTTGGGGAAATCTTTTTTTAATTAAGACTTTGGTTGATTCCAATGAATCATTAATCAAGCACACTAGTTTACATGTGCTGGAAAATAAAGCTTATGTCAATAATTCTTTAGTTTAGCTTTTTTTTTAGCATTTTTTGTGCATATTTATCAAGGGTGCCAATAATTCTGGAGCCCACTGTACACACATACACAAATACAAAAGTCACAGCATAAACAAATACAATATGTATATTTCCTAGGACATTACCATCAAAACTGATTACGGCACTTTATAAACGCAGACACATTGCCATTTGAGCATGACCACAGAAGAAGGTAGCCTACATACCGTGCCCCCGCCAATCTAATACTGCCAGACCAACAATGAAACAATAGCCCATATATCCTTATTATTTATGGATTTGGCTTATATACTGCTGTAATTCAGCACCAGTGTTTATACATTATTAATTTGCACAGTCAGTTTACAACTTGCAGTGAAAGGGTTTTCATTCTGTTCTACATCCAAGATGATCCGCCTCACATGGTCAATGACACCATTTTAACCTCAGTCAGGGAGTACTCCCTCCACAACTAAATCTGGAGAAAATATGGCCAGATTGCAGACAACACATGAAAATTTCATAGTTTATATTTACATACTAAAAAAAATAGTGCAATAAAATAAAGGTCACAACCCGCATATTTTGATCCCTGTATGCATGCCATTATGCAAAATGAGAAAATGGAGAGAGATTCAACAAATCAGAGTATTTTCTCAGGCACCACTCTCATACGCGACTGCAATCAGGGGTCTCAAACTGGTGGGTTTTTGTAATTTCCTTTTAATCAGTAGCCAATTTAGGATTTGTAAACAAGGTGTTGGAAACAAGTGACTTCAATGATTTATTTAAATGTGGAAACACACCAGAAACCTCCAGCAGACTGCATATGTGCACCGTACTACAGTACACATTATTTTACTGCTGTGCTGTGTGGTTTTTCCGTGGAATTTGATCATGAAAGGCAGTGTTCATATCAATTTGTTTAAATTGCAACAGAGATAACCCAGGTGATTCAGACAGCTTGCATTAAAACAGAACGCACTGTTTTCCATCTATCAAGTGAACGGCTGCACAGGCTTATCAACACCATTAATAAAAATGCTACATACAGAGGGTAAGGCTATATCCTTCACACGCAACGTCCATTTCACAAACTGCTAGTCTGAATAAACAATTTAAATGGAAGGTTGCATCACGGCCGGTGTTGAAGCAGTTTTCAAAACGTGGATGCATTATTTCCACTCATTTATACTAGTCCATTAGAGAATTAGCCCCATTTTGATATCACACGATTTTTGTAATCACAAAATAATGAAAAGGGTGGGAAAGGCTGAGTTTATTTCCCTCCCAATTATATATCACTGATATGATCAAAAAACACCAAGACTAGCGAGAACGGCGAAATAAAATGTCTATGGTGTTACAGGTCTAAATATAAATTAGGATACAACCATAATGACAAAGGTGAGCTACTGTTTGTTCACCATTTTCATTTCTGTGTGGTTTTGTTATGAAACAAAATATCAATAACTGCTGAATGGGGATTTGGCTTGGCAGAGATAAAGCTTACAAAAATAAGGTTTTACGAGTAAAAAAACACAAACAGCCACAGAGATAGCCTAAGCTTTTGGGGACCCGACGTGTCAGACGTAGCGCAGGGCAGCGCTTCGGTCATTGTCTTTTCCCAGCTGTTCACTCTCAGCCTATTCCGTCACGGGGAACGAGAATCGCCTCCCCAAGTTAACGTGTCGATTCCAGCAACAACAAAAAAAAAAAAACTACGCCTCCTGCAAGTTTGACTAAAAACAATGTTACTGACTGTTGAACCGCTCCGCAAACAGAAGGCCCCTACGCTGTAGGTGCTTATCCGAAGGACTTCTCAAACGAACAAAATGTCTATTTTATCGATTCAAGACGACTGAGAGCAGCGGCGGGTGAATGTACGCGTTGTGAACACAAAAAAGATAAGGCTCAAGCAACTCCTAACAGTGCCAGCTTTATACAGTGACAGAGTTTAAAACTACGATATACAGCAGATAAGAACTGCGTTCAGGAACACTGCAGCCATCACTGGAATGCACCCAACATTCTCACCTCTGACCTAAGGAGAAGCTGTATTCTGCGCTCAGCAAATACACAACTTCTGTTTTGTTTAGGGAACGGTACAACCAGAACAGTTTGTGAGTTGCAGTCAGTTTTTTCCTGAGGGAAAAAAAAGTCAATCACCAGTGTTTGAGAGAATTCAATTCCCTCGCTTGGTCTTTTGAGGGTGGCTTTTCAGGTGCAAGCTGGGACCTCAAGTGCTTTATGGCAATCGCAAGAATAATATGCCAACCTGATAACACAAAGAAATATGAACAGTGAAAGGTTCTAGAAGATAAGGAAAGCAAACCACCCTTGAATGATTAACCCACATAGGTAGCGAAAATGTAATATGGATTGTCTTGTTCCACAGTGAAAGCTATTCATACTGCCTTTACTCTGTGGCCCAGAGGGAAATGGGGTGTTGGCAGGGGGAGTTGTTGGGGCCTTTGACGGACAGACAGGAGTGGCAGCATGATCAGTGGGCAGGGATGCACCAGGAAGGAAACCCCCCAGACTTCCTCCCTTGGGGACAAGGTTTCAGAGTCAGGGAGGGCTTTGCCCAGCCAGCTGGATCCACTGTCTAAACCTGTGCTGGAGAACCAGGACATCCTCGCAGCACTGAAGTAAGGAGGAAGTCTTAGTGTAGCCTCTCCCAGCAGCCAGGTAGAGAAACAGCAAAAAAAAAAATGCTAAAGGAACCACACAACTATACTCAGTGTTATTTATTTATTTTGTAGTGTGTTATTTTACAGGTCAACATGCATAGGTTACACACCCGCATGAACACACACCCTCGTCCCTCCACACGTACACACACACACACACAAATTCCATTCAGGTTATGTTCCCAGCTGAAGGACACACCAGCAAGAGAGCCTTCCTATAAACTGAAACGGGAGTTTTTGTACACAAGTACGGTTCTGTATACGCTGTCCCCTCTTCCTGGAATAAGGTACAGAAGGACCTGAAATTGTCAGAACTGGTTACTATGGGGGAATTTAAGTCAATTTTAAAGGATCGTGAAAATAGTAGTCAATGTGATTGCTCCTAATTTTTTACTGAAATCATTTTAGAAATTTGTACCTGTTTATGCATCATACCTGGATCTTTGTCCTTGACCTCGTATTGCATTTTAACTGGATATTGTGTTCACCCATTTGTAGTGTGTGACAGTTGTATTTGTCAGTTTGTATTGTTTGTGTTTATTGCTGTAACAATGTTTTATGCTGCTCTCTTGGCCAGGTCACTCTGGAAAAAGAGATTTTAATCTCAATGAGACTTTTACCTGGTTAAATAAAGGATATATATATACAGCATAATTTCTACAATGGATAAAAGGTGGCACTTGAGGTGTCAGGCATTTTCCTCCTTACAGTTAACTGTCAGTATTGGCTCTGCCCTGGTATTAGTCATCTCCCATCTCACAGCATTGCTAAAAGTTGATTTGTGATGTCTGGTAAATGTCTCATTTCAATAGCAGATTGTTTCCAAAGTGATTGCCTAAATCATGAAAGGAACCCTGTAAGAATGCAAAACCCAGCATTTCCTCATTCGGTTTTATCCTTTAGCTGTACCCTTGTAGTTTTAGTCATTACAAAAACAAGTATTTTGGAATGTAAACTGCAGGACAGGAATGTTCAGGGCATTCTGTGAAAGAAAAGAGACAAGCTGAACACACAGCGGGTGACAAGCTGGAACCTTTCCTTCCTAAATAACACAGAGTAGAGACATGGTGGGGCCCACACCCCAGCATGATGACAGAAAACCATAATATGCACATGCAAATGTCCTGAAGAAAAATACCCCTTCAAGCACGGGGAACCTAAACACCACAGGAAGGGCCAAAACCAATATGGGCTTACCAACCTGGGTCACTATGAGCAGTCACAGCAAAACAGCATAGTTTGGCCCGCACTACTGAATTTCATTATTTACATTGTGGGTGTCCATATCCAGGTCGGATTTGATAGCAAGCTTTTTAATACAGAATTGTATGATCCCTGTATGATAGCTGGAAATTTCCAGAAGATATTAAACTACATTAGCACCGGAACTACAACTGCAGCGCCCCATCTGCAAATTAAATCGACAACCAGTTGAATCCCAACTCATATAGCTAACTTCTTCAGCACTACTCAATATGATCAATAGCAGCAGGGTTCATATCCCTGGAAGTTGATGGGGGCAGACCTTGCTGACAAAGCAAATGAGAATAAGAGGGTGGGTCCTACAGGAAATATTTTGATCATGTCTGCCATCTACATTCCCTCCCATTGGAAAGCAGTGTCATAGGGAGGTTGCCCCTACCAGCACCTAGCAGAAGCTGTAAAAGCCTAAATCTGCCCAGGCCAGTACATGGCTGGGATAATCACCATAGCATCACCAGCTCTGGCTGGAGCCACAATATACTGCGAGTGTCAGTCACCTGACACATCCATATCTCCCCCAGGAGCACATCTCAGGGTCTTTTTGCCAACCGCAAATCAGGTCCTCAGGACTCTGAGCGTGTTCTCATAGATACCCGGAATGCATCACTACATGTACCTTAATAGTCAGATGTGTTTTTACTCTGCAACTTCTGAAAAGACTGGTTACATTAAAAGTGGTAGTACGTGATGTATCAAATCTGGGCGACTCCCTCAGGGGGAATACACTTATTATATAACCCTGCGCTATTAAAATACACCCTGACATAGGTTCAATTATGGAATTAAATGGATGACAAAACAACTGCACGTACACAAAAACTGGGGCAGTGCATGGAACAAGTGCAGAGTTTCATTTGACTGGTGCATGTGTGTATTATACACAGACAGTTTTGTGTATTTCACAGTGTGTATTTCACTTATGACCTCCTATTTGTTACCCACTGTGGTAAAGAACTGGGCCAAAGGACTGGGGGGAACTGCATAAGGAGACACAAGATAAGGCAGATCTTCATAATGGGCAGGAAAAATTTCCCCCCGTCAGCCTGGGAGGATGGCCCAATGGTGGGAACCTCTTGCATGCTACCAGCAAATTTCCGAAAACCCTCAACAAGTCTTAGATGGTTGCTGGGCAACGCAAAGTTTGAAGATCAAATCCAAGATTTTAAGACTGATTTAAGGAGTCCTCTTGTGCCAACCCGTGATCAGTGGTACAGCGCAAACTGGCAGAAGAAAACCTGCTTTCCGCCATGCCACCACGGCTCGGCACAAGTTTTTCAATCACAGACAAGTTTTTCAATCCATATGCTGTTATTTCATCACAGGGAAATAACTGGGTTTTTTGCCTTATAATTTTTTTTACAATGATATGAATGCAGGCTTGCAGTTTGAAGCCTTGAAGAAAGAGATACTTGAGAAATGAGGGATGAATCAACAGCAGTGTGAAGAGGTGTGTGCTGACTGCAAGGTCCTGCTCTCCTTCCTTGATCCAGACTCCTGCTACAACAGCCCCTGTTACCCCCCCACCCCCTCCTCCTACCCCCCACCTTCAGCACTTTGCCACGCTAGGATTGCCCCCAGCTACGGCACAGTTACAAGCCAGATTCAGGACCAAAAAGAAAATAACAGCCAAATCTTAGCATTGTGGGAGTTTTTTTTTCTGAGAACCAACACCTAGACATGAGAGCCATTTCCCATTACTGACTGAGTGCTGCAACTTGTGGGAAACACTGATGTGGACAGAGATTCTTGGCTTCCAGGGTGCGACAGGGAGGAGTAATCCTGCGGAAAAAAAGATTACAGGCCTCAGCAGTACGGACAGCGCATCCCAAACATGCACTCTTACTGCAAGGCAATTTCTGCTCCACACACACTCCACCAGCCTCGCACATGGGTGGCACTGTGGACCTGGCCATCTGAAAAGACCTTTACTTGCCACTACATACATGCACAGACACACACTAACACACACACGTTCAGTTATTTTCCTTGGAGAAACAAAAACCACAGCCAGATTTGAGAATCCATGCTACACATTAGGCCTATGTACAGGCAAACACACAGATATACATTTACAGAGCAACAAGCAGAAACACAAACACACACTCACAAATACCAGCAGACAGACGTTTACATTCACATTTTTACAATCTAATGACTTAGCAGAAGCTCATCGTAAGGGTGACTTATACTTACACAGGATTTCTAGCACTCTGTAGTGTAGTGAACATGCAGTCCACAGTACAGTAACCTGACACAGGCCTCTGTACTTGTATTTCCAATTCAACCGCTGTCCCTTGTGACAAACATAAACTCAATGTAGCCCTAAAACTATTCCATAAGGTGATGGTCTCTATCATAACACACATAAAAGTAATGCTGCCCTAAAACTGTTCCATAGGGTGATGGTCTCTATCATAACACACATAAAAGTAATGCTACCCTAAAACTCTTTTATGAAGTGATAGTCTCTGTCTATCATAACACACAAAAAAGTAGTACTGGCCTAAAGCAGTATCATGGGGAGATGATGATGTGCTCTACGCTTACTCACTCACGCCTAACTGCAAATACAGTCTAATACAGGGGGACAAGAACAAATGTGCAGATGAAAAATGACTGGGTGTGAGATTGACCCCATACCAGCAGCTACAAAAAGGTGATTAAAACACAGTGCTGCCTGTAATTTGGGCAGTAAATGATTTGATAAGCCTGAGGCTATCATGGTCAATTACGAGCCTAGAGACAAAGTCGTCCGTTTGTCTGTCTGCAGCCTGCTGAAGCCTGCATCCCTCCCTAGAGTCATCTTCATGACGGATCTGAGTGAGGTCATCGCCGGAACTTTCCTTCGTTTTCCAGGAACAATGATTCACGGCAGCGGGTCCGTCGTGCCAAAGTTTAGCAAAACGTAAGGTGGTGTGACGCAACCTAAAGCCAGAGGGTTGGGCAGAGGAAAACACTGCTTTTGTGTCACTTCACACAAACCTCTCTCAGTGCAGTCACAGACAGCACCGACTGCTACACTTACAGGTTGAAAAAATAACCCGTCCCGATAACGCACATAATGACAGGCCACGCTGTAAGAAGCTGCAGTCTGGTCCTGGCACGCCCTGTATGACGGCAGTCCTTTTCCGACACCGCAGAAATTCTGAAATGCGCAGCTCGTGCCAGCTGACACATTAGGCTAATACCCACAGGCAGGTGTGTTTGCTTTCCCCCACTTTCTCACAAACAGTTTTTAAATTCAAAATGCTCTTCAATGACTGGAGAAGCAGGCAGTAAACTCCAGAACCCAAATTCTCCCTCACCTTGAGGAATCGTCTGTGCAATTAAAAATTCCACAGGCACGATACGAAAGGGCAGAGAAAGGGCAATCATCATCTGATATGGAATGCAAATGGCACCGAACCATCTGCGTTTGGTCTGATGGTCTGTTCATTAGCACAGGTCCCAAGTCTGTGCAAGGTCCTAACACCAGGAATCAAACAGGAGATGCAATACCCTGCAAGACACATAGCGCTATGACAACATTAGGCTGGAATAACACATTTTCTGTTGGTTAAATTACTTTTTTTTGCAAACCAACAAAATGTGCCCAACCAAACTGGGAGAAAAAAATCATATCTATGGAATCCTCACTATGAGCTTTTTGACTGAAGGGTATGGTGATAAAACCTGAAACCTGAAATGCAAGCCAACACCCATACCACAATATCCACATAACTGACAGCTAGCTGATATACGTTCGACTGAGCTCATTATGCAGCCAGCTTTCTCAATAAGCAAGATTTAAAGACAACTTGAAAAACTTCACAACTCACAGTTGAAGAGCATCATGGGGAAAGGACAAATATAGTAAAATTCACAGTGCCAGAGCGACCTTCCAGCCAAAACACACTAGAAACCATTTGGGAACTGAGTGATCAAAATGCCTTGTAAGGAAATGTCACATTTGCCCCTGAACAAGCATGAATCTGCAATAGCTGTGACCGCACATGCACATGCATCCATGTGTGCATGCATCCATGCACACACCCTCACACAAACACGTGACCTCTTCTTTGGCTCATGACCAAACTTTCCACAAAATCTTGTGCAAATCCATGAAACCATTCAGGAGTTATGCACCTTTTTGTGATAGGCCACGCCCATCACCACACCCCCTCACACAAACACGTGACCTCTTCTTTGGCTCATGACCAACCTTTACAAAAAATCCTGTGCAAATCTGAGAATCCATTCAGGACTTATGCGCCTTTTTGTGATAGGCCACGCCCGTCGCCACGCCCCCTCTTGGTCAATCGGCCTTGAAAGTTACTCAGCTGTACCTAACCAACGTCCATGCCAAATTTCAGCCTCCTGGGGCGAAAACTGTGGCCGCTACGGGGTGGGACTTTTTGTGGACCAACCGACTAACCAACCAACCGACCGACCGACCAACAGACAGACAGAGTTAGAGAGCTGCCGGTCGCAGCTAAAAAGCACCAGTCCACAGTCTTATCTCGAACTCCCTCTAAGGGTGGTCAGAAAGGCTGCCCTGGTGACTACACCCAGTCAGTGACCAGCCCCCATCTTTAGGATTACCAAATAGAGGAAACATTCGTGCACATTCTACAGTGGTGAAAGGAATGCTACGGTGTATCCAAACTTGTGCTCAGCTGTGTTGATGTGCTGTGTGTGTGTGTGTGTGTGGGGGGGGGGGATAACAGGTGGTGGGAGACATGAAAGGATCTGGCTAAAGCACGAGAGCCATTGGCTTTGCATTCCAACAGAGAAACTGAGCTGCACTACCATAAGGAAGTCCTTTCACGGATCTGACATGATATTATCCCCACTGCAGCACAGTGATCAACCAACAGCTCAACATTCCTACTGCAACTTTATGGTCAACCACAACTCGATCACTTCCTTCCACAACAGCTCAATGATCAACCCCAACCCAATTACGATCTCCCAAAACAAATCAGTGATCAAACCCAACCAAATCACCTCTGCATCAGTTCAGTGATTAAAACCAGGGTCACATGTGCATGATCACCACTGAATTCACATGACTACAAACAGGAAAGGGCAGACACCTGACCTCAGCCCAAACTGATCTCCAGGATGACTGCGCCTAGTGCTGACCTAAGCACGATCCCATCCCCAACCATTCCTCCCCAAAAACAACTAATTCAGAATCAGAGCTTTGAACCAATAGATAACAGCAGCTGGTTTGCAAAGATAGCAGAACAGCAAATCCTCACTAGCCAATCACAAAACTAGCCACTCCTCTACCCTGGCCCCACCTTTTGCTCTGTGCGACCATATAGGCAGTTGCCTAGGCGAGGTGGTCCTCCCTCCACACTGGTGTTCCTATGGGGCAGGCACCACCTCATCCGACAGGTGAAACAGCTTATCAGCCGTGCTCCTCAAAAGTTATAGTTCCCTGCCAAAAACGCAAATGGGCTTTTTCCTTCATCCGTCACTATGATACTGTGAGATGCAAATGTGTGGTCACTTCAATGAATTTCTTAATGGGCCAACATTACTCTCTCTGGTGCAGCATGCAATAAACTCAAGAATCAAGCGCAGGAGCCCGTGGCAGTCCTTTCTTCTCATATTGAAGAATTAAAACAAAACATCATTGTACAGGTGTTCAATTTACTCACAATTAAGTGAGGTATGTTCACAACATATATGGTCTCTGGAGTACAGTATTTGCAACCATGAGACAATCGTCGGGCAATTCTCTCAAGATTATAGGATAAATATACAGTTAAATGTGTTATTTTTTAAATACTTTTAGATCCAAGTGCCGCTTTTTTTGATGCTGTTGATCGCAACATACTCATTCAAAATCTTGAGTATATGGCTCTCAGGGTACAGCATTAAATTACTTTATCCCCAACCTCAGACATAGGACTTTTTCAGTAAACATCGAAAATCACCTCTACTCCACTACTTCCGTCACCTGTGGGCCCATTCTAGGGCCTGACCTTTTTTCTATAGGCCTATATGCTCCCTCTGGAACAATCGCCAAGATCAAACAATTTCTCTCCTTCCATGACCTAGAGAAAATCATCCATGCTTTCATCTGTTCTTGATGAGATTATAGCAATTCTCTCTATGCCGGTGTCAATCAGTCACTCTTGTCACGATTACAGCTATACAGCTAGTACAAAACATCACTGTTAGACTACTTACAGGCACTACAAAGAGGGACCACATCACCCTTACTTAAGCATCCTTTCATTGGCTTCCAGTTGAGTTTAGAATCCATTTTAAGGTTTTACTTTTTGTTTTTAAAGCACTTAATGAACTGGCTCCCTCTTATATTACAGACTTACTCTGCACTTACTCTACTCCTAGGTCACTGAGGTCCTCCAACCAGTTGCTGCCTTGCTTTTGCAGTATTTAGGCTACTCCAAGGCTGTGGAACAGCTTACCACATAACATTAGGTTAACATTATGTTAACATTAGACTTAAATCACACCTCTTCGCCCTAGAATTTAAAATGTCTAGAGTCTTATGTTTAAGATTTTTCTTTTTTTTTTGTCCCATGTATTCGTATTTGTATGTATATGTGCATATGTTGTTTTCCAGCAATTTTGTTCAAGTTGTCTTAAATGTGCTTTATGAATAAACTTTACTTATTAATGTAAGTTATATAATAATATACAGTATGTACAACCAAAAGTATTGGGACACAATTTTGTGGTTTTGGCTCTATATTCCAGCACACTGGATTTGAAATAAAACAATGAATATAAGGTTAAAGTGCAGACTGTCACCTTTAGTTTGAGGGTATTTGCATCAAAATTGTCTCAATACATCATATATTCACACATTTTTGATGAAAACAACCAGCTTTGCAAAACAGAAACCTAAAATGCATAGCATTCCAATGAGTGGAGCTCGGCTCAAAAAGCTGTGGGGAGGGGGGTAATCAACTAAACTTAATCCCTCTATCGTCAGAGATACAGGATGTTCCTTAAGAGCCCATTTACAGAGGGGGCAAAACATACTGAATGAATGAATGAATGAATGAATGAATGAATGAATGAATGAATGAATGAATGAATTAATTAATCCCTCTCTGTTTAGCTGCAGCATCCCGCCATGGGAGGACACACAGAGAGCATCCCGCTGCATTGAAGTGGAGCAGTTGTTGTCTTCATTACGGACTACAGAGCGTGGGCTCCATTCCACTGGGAACCATCTGTTACCACAAGTCCAGGTCCCTCTGCCGCCATCGTGGCTGCAGGGGCCGTATGCTGGAGATTCCAGAGCCAGAGAGATGAGAGGGCAAAGGCCCACAGCCCCCATGAGCGCACAAGTCTGCACCTGCCCTGAGCCGTTCACGGCCTGCCTTCCCATGAGTCCCTGGGGCCTTAGCTTTGAAGGGACGGACAACATCTGACAGCAATGTGGCAAAAACGCGAAAAATCCCAAACATCAGGAACATATGCATATCTCAAAGCATGCTGCAATTCGCAAAACATAGCCTACTGTTGCTCAAAAACTCATTTTAAATCTCTTCTTTTACAGAGCATGCACAAAAAATGATACATAAACCTCAAAAAGGTATGCATTCTCTAAAGGTAATTTGAAAAACAACCATCCCTAGCCTTCCTCTCCCCACCTCCAATGAAGGAAGAAGGGACACCGGTTTACACCGCACACCAATGTCCTGTTAAGATTCTAATTTTTAGTTTGACGTTTGATTTCTGCTCTTCATCTACTGCTATTAAGTGCCCTAGCAGTCAATGCTGAATAAGACCAAGCCTCTTTCTCAGACTACAGTTTAAGCAACATCGCCAAGCTGAGAATGCATCCTCCGTGCATTTAGGGTCCATGCCGTAAACACCTCCACAGCTCATCCACACATTCCCATATGATCAGTGCCGGACACCGACAGAACAGCAGCCAGGATGGAGACTACTGCAAACAGGCAGGGCAGTGCCACACCTCAGTGCTGTGGCTGGAGGTCAAGGGCAAACTCCCTGTTGCAGCTTGCACTGATATCGGCTTAATACATTCGTCATGCGCAAAATGTACCCATTTTTTTGAGAAAACAATTATTCAGCCACACGTCATTACAACACTCCTATGGTTCATAATCAGTTTTTTCCAAGACCTTCCAAGTTACACAGGAAATATTTTAGCCTAACTTTTAGTTAAATATTCACAACACAGCAAGAGGTCTATAAAAATTCTCTATCTTTTTATTTATTAATTTTTCTTATTTGAAGTTCAATAAGCTAAAATACAGAATGAAGCTGTTTAGAATTTGGAGTACAGCATAATAGGAATGATAAAAAATAAAATAAAAAAAAGGTAACTGTCAGACTATGCACACTCATCTTAATGGCAGAGCACATATTATATTTCAGACATTACTTTTCAACCTACTGTATGAAATTTCTGGATGGTTCTACTGTCTTTAGAACCGCGAGCAAAAAAAGAAAAAGAAAAATTTAATTCAAAGCAGTACAACGCCCATATTTTTGTAAATCAGAATCTATAGCAACATACATTGAGTTGTTCTCATATAAAATTACAGATAGACAATATCTGCTCCACGGGACATAAAAATATGAGTTTAAGTTAAGAACGGTTTTAAGCATGTTAATAACCAGTCAGTTTTTGACATGTCATTAATTCAAAAACAGCAAGACAATCGCTCCAAGTGTAACTATAAGAGCAAGTACGCCAATCTGGCAGCAGTGGACAAACCATATAAAATACATTTATAGACCCTACCTGACCTTTTTATTAGTACTTATTAGGTCAATCTATGCAGTTTTAACAGAACAAACTACATACATATCAAATTGTAGCACAATACACGAATATACATCATTGGGATATGCTGAAATATTAAACTATTAAAATTGGCATGTGAGAAAACGAAACTTCAACTAATAATGGTAGTAACCTATTATACGTGATCGCATAGCTACAGTGCCATATAGCATTTCCCATTGCTCCAACCTTTCGTAGAAAAAAAAAAAATTAGCAGACATTCGGAAGTTCATATGACCCAGCTAAGAACACCACCTCATGTTAGGTGGTGACGATCAGGTTTAGTTAGTGGCCAAAGATACGACGATGCGCCGTTGGGTAGTGGTAGGCTACATGTCAGCTGCTAACGTAAGCCAGTACAAAATACACCAAGTTACAATACCATTAACTTAAACAAAGAAGCTTGCGAATAGTCCGAGCAAGAAAGCGAATAGTTCTGGCAAACGGTTCAAGACCAGATATCGTCTCGTTGAAAGCAAGCAAGCATTTGGTGTCACCATGGAAGCTTCCGAATTAAGATAAGGCTAACGTCCACCAAACAAACTTCAAAGTATTAACATACAAGCAACCGATACAAACAGAAAATTGACTTGCAATCAATGTTTGTTTAGCGTAATGGGAAGAGAGGATGCTTTTAACACAGAAAAGGTCGAAAATGTGACTCGACTTGATATTAGACACACCCTCTGGATACAGACTAAACCTGTCGCGAAAATATAATTCCAATGAATGGGTAGGCTACATCGAAACAAATGTATTCATCACGAAATATGAAAATACACGATTGCTGATACAAAGTTGCCCATGTTCAGTAAACAATGACGCGATACATTAACGTTATTGTATAACTCGTCTCAATATCCAGATCGCCGCTTGATACCAAAGAGCTACACCGCTCCACATTTCCTGTGTTTCCTCACAGTACCTCGGCAAATAAATCCCATGAAATCGTTGATCTTTCATTTAGATCTATAATTTCTTCAATCTTACCTGAACATAATTGCTTTCACAATAGTCCGCAACCCTCGTGAGGTTCTGGTAGCTCTCTACCAGGGCTCTTTTGCCGGCTGGAATTTCCTCTTCTAACAACATTTGTAACTCTGCCATCTTACATGTCTCTGCATCGCTTCTTCGCCTTCCCTTTGATTAAAACCACAAGCTCAGCCCCGAAAAGGAGCTCCTTCGCCTAGTATTGTGGGATTCCTGGCCTCGATTTCACCACAGCGACCTTTCACCAGCTACATACAAAAAACTAAACGACGGAATAAAAACATTGCAATCTAGAAACGTGCATTCTGGGACCCGTAGTTTTCACTTCTTCGACTTTCCACGTAGGCCGACTGATTTCTCATCTAATCGAATGCATCAACGTTATGCAAATAACTAAGTCAATGTAGCTCAACAAATTGATGACACCTGCGACGGATTTTATACTGTCATGGGCATAGACGGGAAGAAAGGGTTTCCAGTTGTACACTTTGGAAACTATAATTCAAGGTCGTTATAGTGCAAAATTAAAACCTGGTTATTTAGCACTACAGTTCCCACCAATACCGGATAAAACCTTGGCATTGTGGGTATTGTAGTGAAGCTTTCGCTTGACAACACCTACTGTAGAAAACTCTGTGCATTGAAAAAGAACCACAGTTCCCAAGCATCCAGTGCACACAAGAACTGTATGGCGTCTGTTTGGGATTAACCGAAGTGGTCGCAGAATAAACCCCAGGTATAGATTATTTGATGCTAAAGTGCAACTGGCAACTGCGATAAATCGTAGGCGCTTTTCTCTAAATCTGTTTTAATTTTGTGTCGGTACTCTCCAAGAAACTCGCTAATGTTACTCACTTGCTAGCAATTCCCGTAACGACAGTGAACGACATATTTGTTGTCATTGACACATTTATTTGTGTCCGTGTGTCAGTTAATGTGCAACATTTAAAGCTTTTGGAAACTTTGAGATGACCATCTGCCTTTTCTAATAACCCGGTTATGGACGACGCATGGCATTCACATCGCTGCAAGGCCAGGCGAAGACAGCTAGATAGGTTACCTGTCGAGTTTAAGCGTTTGATGCATATTTGTAATCCGTAGGTTTTAGGATTTGCTGGCACCCTGGGTATTTTGTGTCATGATGGCGGATGACAACAAACCGATCCATGAGCTAAGGTTTGATGCTGCAGTAGAAGTCATTCAGAGTTTGCCTCCAAATGGTGAGTATTAATATTAAATTATTGTTAACTTTTATTCATTGGATTTGCCTAATCCAGGGATTGTGAAGTTACACTGGACAGAGCTTGTGAAGTGGTGTAGTTTATAGTTTAATGCATAGGTACTTTTTTCCAACTGAAATGAAAATGTGTGCCTATTTTACATGTGTGAGCAGAGTAGTGATGAGAGTCGTTCGCATAGTTTATTTGTCAGCTAAAACACGCGCTAGAAGGATTAATTTCCAATTTCTTATTGATAATCAAATCGACTGTATTTTTATGCTTCCTCGAAAACAGTGATTTTGCGAAAAACCTTTAAAAAGAAAAAATATGTATTGGCCTAGCCATCTTCTTTATTTGTTCTTCGCAGGTTCTGTTCAGCCTTCCGATGACATGATGCTCAAATTCTACAGTTACTATAATCAAGCCACACAAGGACCCTGTGACATCCCAAAGCCTGGATTCTGGGACCCTGTAGGTAAAGTCAAATGGTAAGGAATAGGGATGCATGGCTTTACAAAATGTTATGAAATTCGGAAATTAAATTCATAAATACCAAGGAGGGTTCTAGATCAATAAACCAAATTATGTGAACGAAAACTTTCTTAAAATGAAATGAATATCACCTATACTATTTAGCATTACTTAAAAGTGGGACAGTTGCATTAATGTCATTTTTTCTGGTGGTACTGAGAACTGAGATCATCGCTGGTTGCAACCTCCAAATAAATGTTCCTACCAAATCAGTGGTATCCAGGGCGATTACTGCTATAAAGAGCTATTGCTTCCCAAGCTTTGTCAAATATCTGGTGACAAAATCAGCCTTAAAATGTGACTATGCAAAAGTGGCGAGTTTTTGAACTGGGTATGTAATGGAGACATTACATATGTGGCTTAAATTTTGCTGCATACATTGCAAGCAGCCTACAGAATAGAGTTGATGCAATTTTTGTTGTCATATATTGACTACTAAATGCAGGCTACGCAGAAAAGTTTTGAGTAGCAGAAGCACGCGTCAACAGTCTTCATTTTCAGTTGTTTTAGCTTTGCAAATGTTTTGAAAATCATTATACAGTCATTATACAAGATAAACAAGATAAACCAGCTATAGGAGAGAGGGGAGGGATTGGCTGAAAAATATTCTTGTAAACAATGCTTTGAACTCAATTTGGAGAACATCAACAGGTGAAAGAACATGCATGGTTGTCTGTGCTCTAGAGAGTAAAATTCACTTTTCTGGAAGAAAATAGACTCTTGTATACTGCATAGAAAAGCAGGTGAAAGATTGACATTTACACAGAACTACTAATAAAACTCATATAAACTTTAAAATATGAAATCATCCAAGTGGTTTTGAAATGCAGTCTAGAAATGTTTTCTTTTAAATATTTTGTTATTTTATAACTGTGAAATTGTCCTGAGACATAATCACTGCAGAGTCAATATCTGTAATTTATATTTACAAATGGTTTACCTTCATGTAATAGAACATATAGTTATTATTATTATTATTATTATTATTATTAATAATAATAATAATAATAATAATAATAATAATAATAATGTTACAGACATGTTCTGAAGAATCTGAACCCTCAGGGAGTGGATGGTCTGAGATGTATTTGTATGCAGTGCATGTATTTGTATTTATTCCAGGTTTCAATCTATATTTTTTCAAAACCCGAGAGTAATTTACAGACTCTACATTCATTTAATTGATTATTGTTTTTAATACACACACACACACACACACACACACACAGGAATGGGAATGGGATGCCTTTTCACCCACCTCTGAGCTCACTGCAGAGTAATCCTCACCTAAGAGCAGCACCATGTGCTGTTAATGTTTGGACAGTAATAAGATACAGGCAGTGTGTAACTTTCACCTTTGATTCCTACTGGCATGGCCAAATGTTACACAAGGGAACATATTGATATCTCCACAACCAGGACCGTATACAGCAAGAGGCCACTGAGTATGTGGGCCTCAGTGTTGCTCGCTGGTTTCCATCAAAAATTTGGACAATTTGAGAACTGTCTTTATCAGGTGCATGTTTTAAAATGCATTGACAGGGTGGGCATTCTGAAACATCATTTGGGTTTCCTTTTCATAGATAATGAGCACACTTCACGCATCAATTTCGATTTCAGCATTGCTGTGGGCAGACAACAAAAATCAAAGAACTGACAGACCAATGACTTGTTTCTAAGAGGTTGTAACTTTAACACAGAGAAACATAAGACTAAATCTTGAACTCAAAAATATTTTCAATTTATGCAAATGTATTCAACAATATCCTTAGAATAGCTAAGAAAAACTTGTGACTGGTTGGGTGGTGGTAGCAATCATGGAGCGGTGAAGAATAATTAATAATGTAAATAATTCATTATTTACAGTAGACACTGTTGGGTTGTACAAGTTAGGCTATTGGGAACGTAGGTTAAGGTAAACAAGTGTAATCAGATAGTCACCGAAACAAACAACATCCCAACTAGCTAGGCCTATGGCTTGCTAAGGCCTACACCGCACAACGCATCGGACCAAAAAGCGCAGAAAACAGGCAGGGTTTGACTCGGCCGCGGCTCACATTGTAGTATGAATGAATGCAATGCATAGGCTACGCTATTAATTTGCAGAGTTTAGGGCCTCTGGGTGGGTGACGCTGTAAAGACACTCATTCCGAAGCAAAAAGCGTGAGCCCTGTGACTGTGTGTTCGAAGTCACGGTCACACCATTGCTGCTGGGGAATGATAGGGGTCAGCCGACTAGTTCTGTTGGTCTCTAGTGGTCAGTCCTTGTCAGACCACGTGTCTTCGGACACACAAACCGTGAATATGCTGACCTCGTTATCCTCTGACATTGTATATCTGCATTGTGGGAAACATAGGGAGCAGGCGTCCGGTGAATTGGTTGAGTAATGTATCTGCCATCTCCTGACATTGGCAGGAAGGGTTGCGGACGGGAGATCAACAGTTCAGGTTCGGGGTTGTGAACAAACAGGATAAAATCAGCGGTAAATATACATATACTGTTTTAAGATTCCGGAATTGCAACTATGAATCACCACTGACATACTATGCTAATAATAAATTTGCGTACACATTGACTCACAATCAGGATTGGTCGTGTCCCCATTAAGCCAATACAAAAACGCATTCCAAAGCTACATGTGAGTACAAAAATAATCATGTATTTACTATTCTCTATAGCATTCTAATCAAAGGATCACCGTTTTACCTGAGTCACTCAGACCCTACCCACCTACTTCCACTTACTTATAACATGAAAATGATCTGGTGCTTTCACTTTAAGAAACAATGCAAAATAGACACTTGACATTGGACAACAACATGCATAGTCAAATAATTTAATCAACCCATATTTGACTAAAGCCTTAAAAATAGTATGTTAACAAAAATGACCATTCTGTTTGGTCTGTAAATTAGAAATTTTGTATGAGTATCCTAAAGGCATGTAAGTATACAAAGTAAATGTTTTGAAAACATTCAGTTATATCATGCCTTATTGGTAGTTAAATTTCACGTTTTTGCAAAATCCATATGAATTCATATTCATATGGAAGAAACCAAATATTATTGAAATGCAGCTTGCTCTGAGTCCAGTGATACCTATCATTGTATAACACATAGTTTTTAAGATATAGCCATTTCTGTATCATACAATTTTTTGGTGTTAGGCACAAGGGACTACTCATTTTATTGTTTCTTGTGAAAATACACATGGATGTCCTGGAGATAGCAGGTTAATTTCCTTTGGTATACTGAGAGTCCAGATATATCCACAAGTAAAAATCACTGCATTTGGATCTAACCTCCTGGTATAAATTATAATAGTCGCTCCACATTCATAATCCATTATTAGTTTTGATGCATTTCTTTGGATTCCTGACTGATTCCATGGCTTTCCATCTGAATTTATGATCATTTCAGGATAACTTCAGTTCTGACATTTTCATACTTGTGATACACACCTACACACACACACATACACAGAATGGATCCAGATTATCTCTCTCTCACACAGACCCACACTCTCTCACACACACACAAAAGGGAGATGTGTGGGAGAAACTACAGAGTAGAGCCAGACACTTCTTGACAAACAACTGTCTCAGAATGTAGGTGGTAAGGAGTGTGTAAGGGCAATGGGAGAGAAGAGACTGCAGTCATGGATAAGGGGTTTTCATCAAATGATGAATTGTTCAGCATTACTTAATTGTGTGTATGTCAATTTTTCAACTGCAATTTAAATACAGTGTAGTTTAGAACATTAGCATTTCAGATGCACAACCTTTGTGCTTAATGCTTTATTTTTTATTTATACATAAAGTAAATATGTTCTCAACATTATATTATGAATATTATAATTTGTCCTTATAGGTTACAGAAATGATGTGTGTGTGTGTGAGAGAGAGAGAGAGGGCAAGAGATATTTTTCAGTGCAAAGAATTTAAAACAGAAATAAATCACTTTCTGTCAAAAATGCCATGGGAATTCTATATAAATGGTTGAGATGTATGTGCATACCTGTGCACTTTTCCTTACTATATGCAAAAGTAATCATGTTGCTTTTTGCACCTTAACAATAAGAGTGGACTCTGTGTGTAAAACAAATCATAAAGATCTGACATTCCTAACCTATGTTTCTAGAGATGATTTCATGGATAATCAAAAAAACCCAAAACCCTTTGTGACTAATGACTAAAACGTAGAATGTAAAGAAACGCTCAACTAGCTTTACAAGTGTATCAAAACATTTGCAATAGACATTAATGGGTTACTAATGTTTGCAATACATTCTCTACATACGTTTGACATGCTCGAAGGCTATTATAAAGTTTTAAAAGGTGAGAAACCATGAAGCTGATATCTTTGTTGAAGTGTTTATAAAGCAGATTCCATACACAAATAGCATTTTTCAGTAATTAACATGTCTAGCATCAGACACGTTTTGCTGTGGAGAACCCATGCAGGACTGTTTCAATGCGCACTGTTCAAGATGTTCATTCTGTGATTGGATGGGCAAGACGGAGATTAGGTTGGGCAACGCCCAACCCTGCCTACCCATGTCTCCACCCCAGTCCATATTATGCACAACTGTAGCTAATGCTTCCTCCCTCTCTCAGACCATTCTGTTTTTTCCTCAGTTGAGGCATTGATTCCGAGAAGGTGGGAAAAAAAAATGTCCAGGCTGAGATGGCAGGCCTTACATTTCTGTGTTGTGCTTCATGTGTAGGGAAGCATGGAACGACTTAGGAGACATGCCAAAGGAGGAAGCCATGATCGCCTACGTTGATGAAGTGAAGCTGGTAAATGATCTTTCTTTTTTTATTATTGTGAAATCATCAAGGTGTCGGTTGATTTACTGCAGTGATGAAGATGCAGAAGTGCTTGACGCTGCAAGGTGCGTCCAAAGTTAGCTTTGTTGTTCCAAACGTGCAGATTCTGGAGAGCATGCCGGTGACGGACGAGGTGGAGAGGCTGCTGCAGGTTCTGGGGCCCTTCTACGAAATGGTGGATGAGAGTAAGAAAATCAGCAAGGTTTCTGACCTGTCTGCAGGTACGCCTCAAAACGTCACCGCTCTGAGGTTCACTGGGGGAGGAGACAGAGTCCAGCGTATAGCCATTGCGTATCTCTGCACTTCTGAACGAATGACATCAAACCAGTGTTTCCAAGTCATGCATGCATGTATGTATGTATGCATGTGTGAAAGTAAGAAATGTGCATTGATCACCCTCCTAACCACATGCTTCTGTTCTTTCTGTGTAAATAATGATTCACTTTAAAGATATTTCAAATTGACTAACAGTGTTTAATAGGGAAATCAATAATGCCAACAAAATATGGTTCATGAACTGTCACTAATGAATGTATATGGTCAAACTACTTGAAGTAGTCCAGGCCATGAAAAATGTACTTGTAAAATAAACAGAAAAGGTCTTTTTTTAGTGTAATGTTTTTAGGTAATGATTTTGATCTTCACTGCTTTCTGCTATAGACGGCAATTGGGAGAGATGTGTGTGCACTGCACGTTATCCCCAAAGGGAAAACGTGTCCCTTTTGGCATAATATCAGCTCTTTAACATGCTGGTTTTGCTTTTGTTTTATGCTCAGCCCGGTTGGAAAGATTTGCTAGGTCACTTGAAGGCAAGTCTGTGACTGTGTAGTGCTCCTAGTGATGTTGGTGGCTGAGTACGTCTCCTGGTCAAACGTTCCCTTTAGCCTTTCTGTAGCTTGTGTGTTCAATGTGTTGCTGGTTAGGAACAACACTGTAGATTAATGCATCCATGTTCTGTACAGATCAGCGGGGTTAGTTGTGGGATAGTAGTCCAGCTGGCTCAAGCAACACGAGCAGTTGCTGCTAAACTTTGTGAAGCCATAGGCATAAATAAGCTTCTGCACAAATTTTGCATGTTCAGATTGACACACAGTAATAGCAGATAGACTCTTTCCAGTAAATGGAGAAAAGGGTTGATTGCACCACACTTATCCTTGGTAGCAGTTGTAGAGAATATGATGTAATCCTGCCTGCTCTCCATTTACTAGAAATAAACCAGATTTAAACACCCAGGTATATAAAACAAAACACATGCCTGTATCCATTTATAGGCATAGGTTATGGGATTTTTAGGAAAAATTATTGATTTTTTTTTTTTTTTTGATGTCCCCAGGATTTGGAGGTATGCTGACAGCCTCTTCAAAAAGTATGACTAAAAGCATCATTAGGACAATGACTCAGAATGGCACTTTGAAGAGCAGCTGCAAAAGACCCGAACTAGAAAGCAACACATTCATGAACGAGGAAGAGGAAGTGGAGGATGAAGATGAAGAAGATGAGGAACAGGAAGAGGAAGAGGAGGAACAGATAGAGAAAGGTGCCCTTAAAGAACAACATCTACTGTTTTTCCAGCTAACATGGAGAGAATATGGGGGAAACATTTCAGATTTTCCTTTTTTTGAATTCAAATAACAATTCTTTGTCATAATATTTGCTGTTTTGTGTTTTATTTGAATGTCTTCCAAGGAAAAGAACTTCCAGCCTTGAAGCTGAAGACGGAAGGCTTGGCAGGAAAGCCTGAGCTCCCCTTGACAAATGGCAACATGGAGCACAGAGGCTCACCCCTGACCAATGGCAATCACGGCTCTAAGTCAGCCCTCAACGGCGAACAACCCCATGGGGAGCTAGTGGACACTACACATACTCTGGAGACCACTGAACTCAACGGCCATCTCAGTGGTAAATAGGATTTGCCATTTTTTACATTTACTGTTTTCCATTCAGTGTTCATTTATGGCTACAGATTAAATTGGGTCCATTTTGTAGGACCCAATTCAGTAACATATTCTGTAACCAGGTATTCAGACTTACCTCGTTGCAGATGCTTATCTGAAGTTTCGGGAGGCTTCTCCTTCCATACAATTGAGAAATCTTATTTTCCACAGGTGAACAAAATTACTGCTGCTAGAATTCAACTTCCTCAACATTTAATATTTAGTATTTCTCTTACTGTCTCTAAACCTAGATGAGTCTTTAATTATGAAATATTTACTGGAATTCTCTTGAAATTACATTATTCATGAAATTCAGAGGTGGCTCCTGTACATTTGTAGTCAAACATCATCAGAAGTTCGGACCTTAAAAGACTATAAAACTGAAAAAATATTTAATCGTGATCAAGTGAGCTTGCCTATTTCTAAGAATCTGTTTGTATCCTACTTTACAATCCTCATTGTTTTTGTACAATTTATTAAATATAACAATCAAAATAAAAAATAAAAATAGGTGATTTAGTGAATGAATTTGATGAATTTCATCATACTTGATTTATGAAGCAGTTTAGGAGTAGAAGAATCAAATTATGTTATGATTTCTTACTTATAATTCTCATAATATTTGGGGCTTATGAAAATATATTTTTATGTAATAATGAAAAGGTGGAAAATAAAAATGTGTGAGTCATACAAGTTATGCAGAACTAAAGGTATTTTAACCATTATCAGTAATTTAAAATGTTATTGGAGTATTCTACACAATACATTAATAATTCAAGTATTTGACTTACTTCAAACGATGATAGCGCACCCCCGTTCCCGCATGCTATTGGTCTGCCTCTGCATTTCACGCTTCATCACTTCCCCTTAGATCACAACGAGGAGGTGTCCAGCCTGCATCACCTGGCCAGCGATTCTGACAGCGAGGTGTACTGTGACTCTGTGGACCAGTTTGGTACGGAGGAGGTACGATTCCCGCACAGATTTAAAATGCACGTGCAGCTCAAGCACATCGTAGCGCTTAGTGTGAGAAAGAGTGCTGTGGAGTTGGGTGGCCAGTGCCGTACTGTCACTAAGCTTGAAGAGGACGTTATATACAGGGTTTTCCAGGGCTAAATCTAATCAGCATACTCCTTCCTCCAGTTTTTCACCGCTTGCTTTTTTCTCCCAGGGTTCTGAGGTGCTCAGCAACCACTCCCTTGATACGGACGCGGGGGTCCGCGTCGACCACCGCGCTAAGCGTCGGGTTCAGAGAGGGAGGGGGCTCGGAGAGACGGACGATCCGCAGGGTGGTCCGGGAGGAGTTCAGCTTGGAGGAGAGGATGGGGAGTCCAGCAGGAACGCTCCTCGGAGAGACAGAACAAATGCAGACAGACCTCATGGGTCCTCGGCCAGTGGAGGGCGGGGTAAGGCTGTGATATCATACCGCACGAATGGGCTCGCACAACCAGTACCCCTGTGGCGCAGTTTGTACATTATACCTTTTTTTTGTTTCAGCCCATTTATACTGTCTGTTTAAGCTAATTCACAGCATCCACCACCAGTGGTGGGCTTGCATGTGAGTAAAACACTTCAGATGAAAATACAGATCCTGAAATTGATTGGAGCCCCTATGTTATAGTCTGATGCTACCAATATCCTCCAGCTTGGAGTTTGCCCACAACCTGCTCTTTCGTCTAGGTGCTTTAATATTAAATCTCTAACACAACCATGTTGGTGCAAAATGACTGGAAGTGTGAGGAAAAGCTGCATGCACAATGTTACAGTGACTTTTGTTAGATGCTGTATTTATTGTACATTACAGAAGCATTTTCTTTCAAAGGGGGATTCTTCAGAAAACAAAGGCCTCAGTATAGTGTATTAGTAACTTTAGTGTATAGTAAAAGCCACGCCAGAGCTTTTTATTCTTTCTTGTTCAGCCAAGTAACAGTAAAGGGCAGTTTTCAATGTGTCCACCTGGTGGGAAAGTAAGGCCTTGCAAGTTGATCTCACCTTTCACCCCTCTGTGGCCAGGCTCCAGGTACCCAGCGCTGGGATCGAGGGCCCAGGGGGTGCTGCTGGGCAACGCAGGAGATGGGGAGCGCCGGGGGTCAGAGGGCGGCTCCAGCAGCAGCCTAAATGAGCAGATTGTCACGGCGCTGGCACGGCTGCAGGAGGACATGCAGAGCGTGCTGCAGAGGCTGCAAACCCTGGAGGCCCTTACTGCCTCACAGGTCAGGGGGTGGGGCCTGGATGGTGTGGAAGGCGGGCGGAGCAGAGTCCGGATGGTGGGGAATGGGGGCGGAGCAGATCCTGGATGGGGCGGGAGACGGGTGGGGCAGAGCCTGTTCTTGATAGTGTTCTGAAGGCAATCTGCTTGAAATACCATGATGCCCATGTGCGCAAAGCAATTTAAAACTTTAAGACATCACAGCTTGTGTCACTTGCAGAAAATCTACCCTATAATCACTTTGGCACATCACCCACCAAGACAATCTGCAAGACATTTGCAATTCTGTTTAAAATTGTTGTACATAAGCCCAACTGTGTGCATTTTGTATCGAGTCAAAGCACAGATGAACAGAACAAAATCTGTGTATGTTACTCTCAAATTGCTTGTTGTAAGATGAGCTTCAGTCCCCAAAGCTTTCATTGAAATAATAATGAATTGGCACTTTATTATAAATATTGTATTAATCCTTCAAGGGATCGTCCAACTTTTTTCTGTTTTTATTTTTACTCATTATAAACATGGAAGATGCTAGCACAGTTAGCACGCAGCCTGTAGATATTGTCTAATATGTTTGGACGCGTAGGGATGAAATTGGTATTGGTATCATCTAACTATGGGTAAGCCAAAAAGAAAATTTCCCAGAAAGTTGGCCTATCCTTTTAACCTTTTTTATCCTTTTGCATTATCACCTCTGTGAGTGTTCATTTTGTTTGTTTTTACTTCACCTCCAGGCAAGGTCATTAACTCTGCAACCATATTACCCATCACCCCCTGCGAGTAAGGCAATTAAGGTATGGTCACCCTTACCCTGGAATCGCTGAAAATTCTCCCTCCTCTCAGGTAGATGTTTTCCATTTCGGGTTTGTACAGTCAGTAAAAGACAGCAACTAACCTTTGTATCTGTCAACACAAGCGGAGTACAGATACAGATACATGAGCTGTCTGTATGTTTTTATTTGCTCTTTTTTCTATCTAGAACAGTGTACAACTGCAAATATCTGTGACCTGCCAGCTGACCTGACCCAGCATTGCACACAGTTTAGCCACAAGCTAATTTGCGTTGTTCCCTGCTGACATGCAAAATCTTGAAAACTGAAAAAATGAATGCTCCTTAATTGCATTGGAAGCTACAGTGAATGTCTAGCTGTGTTAGATTTATTAGTTTTGTATTAGCTGTAAATTTTGATGTTCTTCCAGAAGCCATCGTGGTGGCCTTTTGACATCTCCCCTGGCACTGTGGTCTTTGCCATGGTCTGGCCCTTTGTGGTGCAGTGGCTGATACGCATCTGCCTACAGAGAAGGAGAAGGTACCTGTACCTAGGGGCTACAGGTGGATTCTTGGGGGGCTAAAGTGGCTGTGGTGTTTAGGAAATGGGAAATAAGTGCACCTGCTGAAAAATAAGCTACTTCAATTTCTATAATGAGCATTGTTTGTTAGTCAAAACCCGATACACTCTCTAGAGGACGGCTGTCAAACTCAATCATACATAGTGCCATGTAGGCAATTGTGAATCAAATCAAGGGGCAGACATGTAGTACGGAATACAATCATTGGGGTGGGGGGAGGGTTTATTATTAATATTGTCATGGACTAATCGTCCATGCTATTTCACAAGCCAGATTTAACTGATTGTCTGGACTGACATGTGGGCAGAACTAGGAACTTGGAACAACACAATTTTGAATCTTATTCCATCACTGAAAGTCAATGTTTGCTAAGCCCTAATCATGACATGTCTTTTTGTTCCAGGAAAATAAACTGATGGCTGATTGTCCCTTGTGTAGAAAGACCAAATACTACGATGAGGGCACTTGCAGTCCATAGTTTTGTTTTTGCATTTTTGTGTGTCTACAACTCGCTTTTGCACAATAATGATGCCACTGTTAGTAAAAAAAAAAAAAAATGCTTCCTAGCATTTGCTGATGCTATAAATGGTTAAATCATTCAAAAAAGAAATGTGAATGTACGAAATGGCAACTTTGATCATGAAATGTTTTTATGTAATTGCTGTCAGCAGTGGCAGTACACGAGTAGTATTAACTTATGAAGTATAGGAAATGGTTGTGTATGGATGAATATTTTTGTTTACGGTTTGATTGTAGTACAATTTTTGCTTCTGTTCACTTGTCTTTTAGTTTGAGGTGTAAACTGAATCTGTGAAATGGTATGCAGATATCATGTATTACACCATTAGGTTCAAAGCGCATTAAGATTCTACTCACAGAACGCAACCAACGCAACCCTTAGTAACAGGTAGCTATTAAAACCATGTACCATAGAAAGAAATGGTAGAAGAAATAGCTGCCAAAGTACAATAGATCTGCAGTTAAATTCCAGGCTGCTTTGATATAAATGCATTTTATTTGCAAATAAGAGATGTAGGGTGAGTGGTCTGTCATAGAGCGTATAATTAAACTGTAATACAGGCTTGGGTTTGTATTCCCAGTAGCTGCTAAAGGGATTTATTCTAAGTGATGTGTATGTTCAACCTTTTTTTTTTACAATAGCTGTGGCAAGTCTCCTCTGGGAAATTTTCTCAGCGTATGTAGCTTAATTTAAACAGTCTATTCACATTTTCATTTCCTCATGACATTGCACCACTGATGTTTAAGCTGACAACAAAGAAATGCTAACAAGACAAAGTCTTGTAAGTACAAAGCAGGATCCACTTGGAACCCTTTCCAAACGGTTTCATGGAAGCAGGTAGACTGAAATGGTGACTAATAAGTCCAAGAAGATCAGACCCAAGCAGCACAACTGAAGCAACTTCCAAATGAAATGCACTGGACTCTAAGCCAAAATGTATGTATGATATACATGGCCACCCCATACTGTGGTACGCAGTTATTTCAGTCCTGAAACGTCAGATGCCAGATCTGTATGTCTAAAACTCAGTTTCCTTCCTAGATTTTTGGTACAGTTTCCAAAGCGATATTGATCAAACAAATGTCTGTGGAAATGTCAATTGTGGTGGACCAAAGAAGATGTACAGATTCCAATCTGTTTTTTTGCACTTTACCGGTTTAAACCAGTAAATTATAATAATCCTTTTGTCTTTTAGTTACTAGATGTTAATGGTTGTCCAGACAAGATAAAGATAGAATGAATGTGTAATATTTTAATTACTCTATTGAATTATTTAAAACTGAACTGTATTTTCAATGAAACTGTAATATAAAGTTTGCTTTTGCAACAGAACTGATTGTACAGCTATAGATGACTTTTCTTAATGCATTTACTATCTTTCTAAATAAAGCTCAGCTTTCCCACTTTTTTCCTGGCCTCAAACAGGCCGCTGTGTGAATATTACAAATAATGTGAAGCATGAATAAAGTTTTTCTAAAGCCTTTTCTTTGGTTTCGTTCAAATATATTCCTGTGTATATGTATGCCCAATATATGCCCATTTCAGAGCTTTGTTCATGCCTGGTTTTAAAAATCTCATCCCCTATAGTTAATTTTATGCTTTTTAAAATGAAAATGTAACCCAGCAATGTAATCTGTGGAAACATTAAATCCATTTTAATTCCCAATGCTTTAGGATGTAGAATATGAAATTTATATGGAGTTAAATCATGCAGTGTGAATTCAATTGTGCAATATTCAGAGGTCAAAGTGCAATAATCATCAAGAAAAGACAATGAGCACATGCGTATTAATAATTGTTAAAGGTTTTAATGAATCTGAATCACATTGGAGTGTCCCCCTCCACCAGTTTGATTTTTTGTTCATACTGATATAAAGAAGGTGATAGTAAGAATCAATTAACAGTATATATGACAGAGCAATGCCTTTACAGGACAGCTTCCACAGCATTCTCCCAGACACAGCTAATTTTCTGCATTAAATAAGCGTGTTCAAGAAAATTCTACTGAGTAAACTAGTATAAATCATATATTAATTTTGAAAGTATGTAAAATTTCCCGCACAGAACAAATAAAATTAACACCAAAACCGAGGGGAGAAAAAACACTTAAATATGAAGACTTAAAACGCTCAAATAGTTATATAAGCATATGGAAACATAAAGGGGCATAATCAATTTCAAGGATCAAGATTTTTCCCAGATTAGTAATCTGGTTTCTCCAGATAAATGCACAGTGATTCTGGAATGGGGGTGCCCTACAGTGGAGCTTTATCACGGGAGAGGGTGCCAAGTGCAATGCTGTGCTCCACCTCTTGTGCTTTAGTAGTAGTAGTAGTTAATAGCCCCCCGTGCAGAATGTTCTATCAGGAAGAGCCCCAGGAGTCAACATCCTTTGCCAAACGGCACATGCAACGCTCACCTCAGGCTGTGCTCAGCGTAATTCACAGGCTTTTTCTTTTGATGGTTTGTATTGATTAAAAAATAACTGCCAAAACAGGCAATAGCTGTATAAAGTCTACTCTGCAGTTTGTTTTCAGAAACACTGGTTTAGACTTGCATTTCCTTCTGCAAGGTCAATACTGACCCCCAAATTGGTTATGATCTCAAATGTGACCCACTGATCTCAAATGGGAAGTGGACCCACTTCCCATTTCACCAATAGTGCATACCAAATACATCATTTGTGTTGGGGCTTTTGCTTTCTGTAGCATGCACAGTAATTACATGCATACTTTTCAGATCCTATGATGGTTTTACATTTTTTTTTTACCACCCCCCCCCCCACCCCACCACACACACACGTATCCTGAAAAATATGTTCCAATTTGTTTCAGTCTTGATAAATCTCATCTGTTTGGCATGTTTTATTTTCAATTTCACCAGTTTTTCCATCATGAAAATAGGTTTTAAAAAATTTGAAAATGGAAATGTACCAGTCTTTTGCAGACAACCAGTCTTATTAGTGTGGATGTGCACATATTAGGATTATAATGATATAAAAACGCTATACACAATGTGATTTATACTGAGCCTTAGACTGGTTACCCAATCGTATTCAGCCCATTTTACATTACTTCAACACGTTTCAAAGAAACGGATCAATCAACTGAAAACTGAAAAGGAGATAAAAGAATTGCACATAATAGTTAATCATGGCGGTCATTTCATGAATATGGCCACCAGCAGTAACAAACTCTTCAAGTCACATTACTGAAGGCCTATTCAAAAGGTACTTTCAAACGTGTCACACATTTAAAAATAACGCATAGGTAACATACAGAACATGTATAAATACAAGCAGAAACTTTACACAAGAAAAGCAGATTTTACACCTAAAACAAAATAGCTAGTGTCCTTTTCCTACAACATTCAAAATCACAATATTTTGAATTTGTACAAGATAATTTTTGTGCCTGTATATATTAAATGGTAATTTTTGTGTTTATCAACTTATTTGAAGCAACGACACTTCATTATACATACATTTTAATATTTTTATATTCAGCATCCATCCTAATTTGTATCAATCATAATGAAAATCTCTTTTGCACACTATTTTTGCTTGCCAATAGTAACAGTGCAGGCATGAGACTTGAAAACCTCCATTTTCCTTGACAATCTTGATAAAGCTTGTCTGGCTTACCACTGATTTTATGAACAGTTGAATCCAGAGGATTCTGGGAAGGCAATGGGGAGGAAGGCCAGTGGCGCTCCTCTACAGGCTGAACCCTGAAAGGGCGAGGTGCTGCGCCTTGTTCCGGGCCTCGAAGTACGAAGTGTCCGTTTCGTCGTCTGGCTGAGGGATGAAGGGCATGGCCTGATTCTGGAGGTTGTCCCAGTCCAGGCCTTCAAAGAGGGTGTGGCCCTTCAGCTCTGAAACGCATTCACGTCAAACACGTTTGTGAGGCGCAGTCATCTTCAGTGAATAAATCATGAACTCTACTCGTGACAGTGTGGCAGCATCAAATCAAGTGAGCCACTGCCTAGTGTTGCTGGATGAATAAAATAAACGCAGTACATATGCACAATAGGGAAATCCTGGTGCCATTATCAATAACCAATGTATCTTTCCACGCGGACCGATGTTGATACTTTCCCTCATTGTATTATAGCACAATACCTGCAACCAAGGTTCCATATTTATGGAATTAGTAGATGAGCACACAAGCAAATTTCTAAAGGAAAAATGTAACTAATTTTATTTGGATAAAAAAATATTTCAACATGCTTATTTTATTACGGAGCACAAGGTGTCTAGAGAGTTACGGAGTCTCTGTATAGTGAGGGAAGATGAACTAGCATGCTGACAACCCGTTTGAGGACAATTTTCAATAAATCTGGACAGACACAAATCAAGGTAGTTGGTCAAAGTAATATGTAGACGTTTTTGTCATTTCTTCTCCACAAATTGGAACTACACAATTAAATGGGAACCAATTTCAGTCCTACTGTTTTCAGACATTTCTCTTGCATGTAGTACTGTTGATACAGGAAGCTGTACCACTTTTCATTTGACATAGCATTCTCAACTGCATGCATCATTAGGAAATAGTTTCAACTGAAGATTACATTAAATACAATCTTTAAAAAAGTACAACCTGCTTCATAGTTGCTTGAAATGCATTTTCCTGCTTTAAACAAGAAACACGTTGATGCCCTTAAATCAGCCATTGTGAAACAGTTAGGTCATGAGAAACTATTGCAAATATTTAAAATAACCTTCCTCGCATACCAAACCTGGGCCAATGGAAACTTACACTAAAACTGCAAGTTCTTTGGAACTTAAAGCATCTTTGAGCTCACAGCGTGCACACCCATTTCACATTTCAGTTTTACCGGAAGCATCCTCAGCCGAGATGTTAAAACGGCACAAAACACTGCACATTATTTGCAGGAACCACCCTCACCTTTCAGGCCAGCTCTCCTGGTCTTGTCCATGGTGAGAAGGATCTCAATCGCATTCCTCGCATTAAGAGACAGCTCCTCTTCACCATCTGGCCACGGGATATCTGAGAGAAAAAAAACAGTACACTCAGGCTTAATTGTAACTTTGTAAACCATACAGAATGCATGTGCATGGCTAGTGTGGGGCACAGGGAATCTTCAAAGCACATTATAGCGTTGTGCTACTGTTATCGAAGTGGAACATAGACACCGCTTCAATGTTCTACACTAGGGATTACGCTTGTGCAGTTCAAATTTCAAACCGCCACCTCCTCGCCACAATGGGCCAGGCCGTTCTCACCAGACTCCCGAGATGGCAACATTGGCACCTTTGGTGATTGCGCGGGAAACTGTACCTCTGTTGAGAATGTTCTGGAACACCAGCTGTGGAGTTTCATCGTTGAATGGAGGCACGCCGGTCAGGAATTCAAACAGGCAGACACCCAGTGCCCACCAGTCCACCATGTAATCTGAGGTTCAACAGAGAGCTCTGAGTCTTTTATACATACATATGACATAGGGCAGAGATGTTAGACTTGTGTGTGTAATCTATGGCGGTCACAGCAACAGTGGTGATCCCCACGGAGTTAGGTAAATATGGCAGACATGAGCTTAGTGAGACGTGGGAGAGTAAAATAGCCCATATATTTATCATGGCCTTTAGTAAAAATACAATTAATGTCAATTAGGGATGCACGATATTGAGATTTTGGCCCACTGTAACTGGCCAATATTTAGCTGACCATGTTGACTGATGCTGCCCTATTATACATTAAAGCACAAACGCAAACAGCAACCAGGCTTCTACACGAGCAAAAATGTCAAAGTACTTAGCAAGGAAAAACATCAAATAAATGTATTAATTTCTTTTGCATTATATATTTTTTAACTTGCTATATTACTATCATTTAAAGTAATATGTTATGTTATAGAAATAAAATAGAATTAAATAAAAGCATCATGTAGGCTAAAAAAGGTTTTAAAAAACTAATTAAAAAACTGTTCTCAAACAAAAATGTTTGACACCAACTGAACAAGTGTAGAAAATTGCATGTTTTTGTTGCTTTCCCTGGCATTGGAGAGAGAAAAAAACCCCACACTACAGATATTTTAACTTCATTCACAGCATCAACTAGGCTATATTGCCTCTCTGGCACATGCATCTGCTGTAATTTTATCAATTGGTCTAATACCAATAAATTCAATTTAAGCTGTTCTGTACAAACACAATCCCAGTATTATCGCACATCCCTATTATCAATCAATAGTGAAAGCAGGTAAAATAGTTCTGCTCGAAACAAAACTATTTTTCACAGATCCCAATGTGACCACTTTTATTGATCATTTTGTGTTAAACAATAGAATTATATTTCAATTAAACAATTAACTTCTATTAATTTAGGCTAATTCAAAACAGTCAGACAAATATTAACTAGCCAAGTTAAATTAACATAAATCTGATGTTGATTAATGGGAACTCTCGTCAGTACCTAAAAGGTTCACTTTTCCAATTATGAACAATATTTTGGTTTTAACTGAAGTTAAAACCAGAATTTCTGGGAGACATTTTAAGACGTCAATTCTGAAAACGCCCCATTTCCAAAATGGTGAACAGTGCACAGAAATTGGCTTTCATTGAAAAAAAAGGAATCAGCAGCTTTCAACCCCTGAAAGCAGTCAAAAACCCAGCTGGACAGAATAGCTGAAGCCATCTGAAGGCGAAATATATAAGAGCCAATTAAGTGCGCTGTAACCCATCCAGCTCAACATAACTCCTGCCACCACTTCCTTTGGGGTCTGACTGAATGCGAAACACTCGGTGAGAAGCAAAAGCAGATGAAGCCATCAGCACATGCGCCAGGCGGTTTAACTGCTCATGGCACCCAGACTGGATTACGGCACAACTTACCGTAATTAACAAACCCTGAAACTTAAAGAGAGGGATTGTTAAACAGATTACCAGGGTACGCTGCAGTCAAAAATACGCCATTTCATATTATATGAACAGAACAGAGCTCGTCAGTCAGCGTCCCGCCACGATGTTCTGAATGGTACGAGGGATCAATTGTTCAAGGCTTTGGAGGATCGTAGAAGAAAGTGGGGAAAAAACTGGCCTCGATGTTAATAGGACAAGACACATGGCTATAATCATTAATACAGCTCTCTTTTCTGAGACTTGTTTGGTGTGATTCTCAGTCGTCATAACTGCCATAATGAGTAGCCTCCCCTTGTAGGCCTTGCAAGTCTGTAACTGACTCTACATAATGAGTGATCTGCCCACAAAAAGTACTGCTACCAATTTTTTTTAGTTTTTTCATTTCGAGGTTGTTCACCTCGCCCGTTTTAAACAACACTTTTGCATGACAATATATTTATTAATATATTGTTTCAAAAGGCGACAATTTGGACTGGATCGGCTCAGCATATGCCCTTATCCTTGGCTTGCTAATTAATGAAAGTGTTAAGCTTTGTCCTTCACTAACGCACTTCAGAGATGATTGAACTTACAAAACTGTGTACGTGGGGCAAAAAAAAAAAAGCTAAAAAGGATACATTTCTTCCTCTGGAGAACTATTCATTGGAACATGAACCAACCAACAATAAAGCTGTAGCATCATGGCTGAACACTGTGAACCAGTTGTTAAGGTTGAGATCATCTCTCTCGAACATCTACGAGGTAATGTTTGGAAAGTGATTGGATTCCCTACAGCTCATGGGAAGATTCAACAGAAGGCCACAGTAGTTTGGAGGGGAAAATCTGGAAAAATGGAGCTTAAATATCACACAAAAACTAGCTCAGGGCCCACAGGGCTCTATAGTCCTCCCACAGGAGCATTTGCCCCTGAAAATGTGCTGCTAAATGGAAACATTATTTAGGAGTACATCTGCTAATTGTGACACATTATTGTGTTCCTAACTTTTTGAGCTTAAGAGCACATGTGCAAAATATGTCAGCATAGTGCCCTGGCCCACTTTAAAACTCTGCATCCAGCACAGTTGGCAGAGATAGTGAGGTGTAAATGTGAGACCAGATTAGTCTCAGATAATGATTTTTTTAAAAACGTGAGTAAAAGCGAGACAGGAGGCTGTGGTCACTCACCGTGGGGCTTGCCCAGGAGAAGCTCTGGAGCCAGATAGTCTGGTGTACCCAGGACGGCCCCCCCTTCCACAGGCGCGGGGCCCCTGCGGACGCTCTTCGGCGTCCTGAAAGGGGTGTGAGAGGTCGCCTGCTGCGGCGTCTGAAACGGGCAAATTCCCCCAAGACGCCGTCACTTCCCAAAAAGTTCTCTCATTAACAAAGCAATAAAAAGGTGAGGTGTTCCGAGGTATAAAAGTTATTGCATATCACAACATAATACACGTGAACTGTAGCTTCTTTCGTTTTTTTGTGTTTTTAATTACTGCGCCGACTCTGGCCAGCAGCACAGAAGGCAGAAGGGCAAGTCACAATTGACGGTAGCATTACCAGGGAAGGGAGGGTTTCATTCAATATGGGAATACAGTCTCACTCACCAGCCAGACAACTGCACTATTTCATATTTATACGTGTATGAAATTTTGTTTAACAGGTAATATAAAAATATTTAGCAGTGGGGAGCCAAACTTTTTTGAAGTACAGTGTAACATAATACATTGCAATACTGTAATATTCTAAAACTAAATAAACGCATGAGCATTTAGTTTCCCTCCTCTAACCTGGAGGAGAGAGCTGGTGGAGCTGGGATTGCGCTTCTGCACGGGAGTCATGGTTGCCGAGAGACTGTAGAAGGAGGGTGAGGTGGATATGTCCATCACTTCGGCTGACCCCAGGCTGAGGCGTGAGCTGGCGGACATGTTGGACCTGTTGATGGAGCTGCAGTAACTCCTGAACGCCACCACGTTCCGCGGCCTCAGGAGGGCGGGAGACCTCACGGTCCCGCTCGCCTGCAAAGGGCGGAAGCCGAGGGAGCGTTCACGTTCGGCCCCGCCCGCCCTGGCCCTTGGGGTGCGCTTCCAGGGCCCGACCGTGGGGCCGCCAATCCCCTCGTCCATTTCCTCGAACAACGACGACAGCGATCCGCCCTTCCGGGAGTCGTCCAGCTGCGGGACCTCTCGGTCGCCGTTGGAGACCACGGACATGTCTTGCAGCGAGCCGTCCGAGTCCAGGCTCAGGCTCCCCCTGGGGCTGCCGTCGTCCTCGGGCGAGGAGGCCGGGCTGGAGTGGGCCTTGGCCCCCGCGCCGCCGCCCCCGCCGTCCCTGCACGGGTCGTCCAGCTCGCTCAGCAGGTTCTTGGCCACAGGGGCTGACCTGGCCGGCGGCACCCCGTCCCCGAAGCCGTCGAGCTGAACGGCCGCAAACACCCCGGTCAGGCCGGTGCGGGCGGAGGCGGAGGCTCCGCCAGCAGGGGCCCGGCAGAACCGCTTATGCTTGCCGTCGCTCTCCTCGGCCACGCCGTCGCCGCCCTCGGGACTTTTCTCCACCTGCTCGAAGCCCCTTTTCAGAGACGAAGTGGCCTCGGCGGGCGGCTGATCGCCCGTTGGCTGGGCGACTGAGGAGCAGCGGTGAACAGCCTCGGCAGATGAGCACTTCCCCGCTGGGTTGCTGAGCGGGGTGGGTTTCCAAGGCAAGGGGCGGGAACGTTCTGGGTCGCCCTGTTTGTTTTTGGAGGACTCCTCCAGTGACCCCCTCTGAGGGCGCAACCTCAGGTCCAGGTTGTCCAGCGGGGCCAGAGCCGAATCACGGCCAGGTTTTCTAAAATCCTGAACCACCATTTCCCCGGGTAGCTTAGAGGCAGCAAACGGATTGCCCACTTTGCCACCTGTATCTCTCCCGTGTGGATGAGGAACATTTTCCAACTCTTCCATTTCCTAAAAACAATTACAAATTAACAATAAAATCACCTTTCTTTTTTTGCACTACTTGACCTGCACATTTCGCACTATTCCACAACACAATTTTCCAAATCTTCCAATCTGTTCTTCTTCATGATGAGTCCTTTCTACAGTAAGAGCAGTATAGTTCAATCTTACCAAGCCCCCTACCATAGTAGCCTACTAGTTTGTATTATCTCTATATTTATACCAAGCAATAGTTATGCTCAAAATCAAATTTTTGATATGATCTGAAACCAACTATTATACAAGACATTCCATTGCTTTGTTTGCAAGACATTGAACCAAGAATACAAAGAGTGCTGACAGCATTACCCACCAGCTCGTCCTCCCACAGGGGGCTCACACAGCCTTCAGACTCTGTCGTAGAAGGGAAGAGACAGGATTGGCTGCTGGTGCTTGAGGTTTCGATCCTCTTCCGGGACTTCAGGAGCCTCGGGGTCAAACTCCTGGCCAGAAGACCAGGACTGAACACGCTGTGGTGGGGGTCTGGCCAAAATGCAGAATGTTCATTGTAACCAAAAATCACCAAACGTGCTGTAAAGGTCTTTTCCATACTGAAGACCATTTCCCCTAGTTGTATCAAGCCGCAGTTTTGGCAACGTCTCAAGAATCATCTGGAACCTACTGACTGCAGTACTTCCAATCATTCAAATATCCATAAACAGGAAAATGGCTTGCAAACCTTGTTTACTACAAGGACTTGATTTACATGCAGTGTTTTCCAAAGTTATTCATATCCTTGATAAACATAAACAAAAAGACAAGTAATATAAATAATACAAGTATTGTTGTATTTTAAATAATTAGTTATTTGTAGAACTGCAACATATTTTGGGAGAAAAACCAAAAATTTACTTGTCAAAGAAAAATTCCTCATGCTCATTTTATAAAACTATCCGTCATCTTGATCAAAGATGCAAATAATTTTGGAGGGAAGTATATATTATAACCAGCAGTGTAAAGTCCAGGGATCAGAAAGTTAAAGTCCTGCCATGCATTTCTGCCACATGAACTCAGCCAGCCGATTTTACTGAATAGTTCTACCTCCTGGCTGAAGAATTGTGCTAATTAGCAAATCGAGGTGACCGGAACAAAATACTGAACTTTTACTTTCTGAACCTGATTTTCCACTGGTGATTGTAACCTTAGTTTATTCCCTACTCTCTAAAGGCGCATGTTTTTGGTACAAGAACACTCACAACAACTCCCATGGAGCTTTCGCTCAGAGCACACGGGGGAGAACAGGTGCTCCTTCTGCCTCATTATCATAGGCGAGATGAAGGACCTCCTGCACTGGTCCACTTTGCTGCAGGACATGGGGCTGGACACAGCCGAGGTGCTGCTGTGACGTTTTCCTTCCACCGCAGGGGTGTTCTTTCAGAACAGGAAATGAGACAGCATAGCCAAAAGGTAAGATTTCCGTAAGAGGAAAGCGTTTATTTCATAATTTCATCTCTGGGAAATCTTTATTGTTGGCATGTGCTAAATTTATCCATTAGAAACTTTTGAAAGTGGAAATTGTACTCACAAGACCAAGGGAGCTTATCAATGATAAGACTTGACCAGGAGTACGAAAATAATCTTGTTTTGGCTTCACTAAGGAAGGTGTTGTTAGGATATCCACAAGGTTCAACTCTGGGGAAAAATTAAGCAAATAAATGTAAACGAAGCTCAAACGAAGACACACTGGGATAATTTTTTTAAAGCATTTTAACAATCTGAAAGCCAAAATTACTATTGTCGGCATTACAGTATTATTAGATTGTGTTAACAGACAAGAAAGCTATGCATTTATTGCTGCATAATAAATTAATACATTTATATACATGTAGCAAAATACAACTTAACTCATATAATAAAATGTGATTAAATCCAAAAGCAAGACGGAACAGAATTCCAACAGAGCTCTGCCTCATTCAGGACTTCCACATGTAGAATCACTAGCCTTTTATGTGAGGATAGACAGCTGCTCTGGTATTGCAGTGCAAGTAAATAAAAAGCTATAGCCAACACAAATGTAACACTTGAAAGATAGACAATCCACTACAATACATTCTGCTTCTCAAACCCCTTTGCTTCTGAACCCACCTCGATCAAGCTTGACTTTGGAGAGGCCAAAGTCTGTGAGCTTGATGTGTCCTTCGTTAGAGATGAGCATGTTATCTGGTTTCAGATCTCTGAACGAAGAGAGGAGAACAGACAGAGGGATTTTTAAAAGGATAAATCCAGCATCCATAATTAAATAATGTAAATATTATTTGAATGGACAAAGGAGGAGGTCATTTCCAAATACCTGTGAATGATTCCGTGCCTGTGCAGATAGTCCAAAGCAAGTGCCACCTCTGACACATACTTCACTGCCATGTCTTCCTCAAAATAGCCATATATGTGAAGAAGTGATTTAACATCTCCACCAATAAGATATTCCATAACCTGGTGATAGAAGAATGAATGAATTAATTAATTACTGAATAACCTAAAGCTTACCAATTACACACTGACAATGCCAGCAGAATATTCCCAAATTGTCAATCTAAGAATGATTTCTAGGTAGCTAGCTAGCTACAACTGGAAAAGCTCCCTTTAGAATCCATTTAGAACGGGGTTCTGTAATCCTGGTGGTGGATGGCAGCAGCATCGGGTAGTTTTTGTTTTCACCTTAAAATCAGCAACCAGCGAAACACAGCAACCAACTAAAGTGAGGTACCAGAGGAATCCACTGGTAATCAACACGGGAAAACAGCAGCCTAATCCTGCGTGGTTCACAAAAACCATGGTCGCAGACCCGTTTTAGATTCATATGAATAAGGGTGATCTTCCTGTCTTAGACGTGTTAGTTCGGGGCTCACTTACCAGATACACTTTGGTGACCGTCTGAAGAGAATAGAATAAGTGAACGATGAAGGGACTCTTGCTGAGAGCCAGTGCATCTCTCTCGGCCTTCATCTGATCTGTCATATTTTTGTCGACCATATCCGCCTTTCTCACCACCTGAAATCGACAGTGTTATGTGTAGACAGCTAGACTTCTTAAACTATTCCATCTATTATGTTAGCTAGATGCTAATATTGGCAACCACGCATTGGATAATTCATTTAAAAAAGAAAATATCTATATATAGCTAGCTACAGGATGTAATCCGTTTCGGTAGCCAGTGTTAACTAGCAAGTGGCTAATTGGCCAGCGAACAACCTACCTTTATTGCATAAAGTCTTGAGTTGCATTTTTTTCGTGCTAGAAAAACCTTTCCAAAGGCGCCTCTGCTGACAGGCTTCAATACGACGAAGTCCTCGATTGTTGGAGCCCTGGGAGCTTCATGTACCGAACTGATACACAGAGCAGAACCGTCAGGTTTATCTCCTCCCTCCATAACTAGCTAGCTCACTAACGGTAGCCAGCTAGTTAGCAAGCGATATCGAGCTAACATCAAAATAAAAGCTGCCGATTAAATCTATTTCTGACGGTACACAAAAATTTAAAGTCGACTAATAAGCTTAACTTAAAAAAGCAACTTGCGATATGCACTTTCGTGCAATCCAATACTTATCTTCGTTTCCTACAATCAAAAAGCGCTCCAAACACTTATTCTGGCACCAAAACAACAAGCACCTGACCGAGGATGTTTTGAAAATTTGAAATCCGCTCCAACGTAGGGGTCCTTACACGTGACGTTATTTGCCGAAAGTCGGACTGATTTTTAAATCGAACATAAAACAGCATTTATATATTGACTTGATTTAGATTACAGATGTAAAATAAATATTCATTAAATCAGAACGTTCAGAAAGTATACGCGAAAACTAGTATTGTTTTTGTGTCAAAACAGGCATCAGTTTGGTCACCGCACCAAAATTCAAACGCTAACCTACGCTTGTGAAGCCCGAAAGTAAGCCTGTGCTGCGCATGTTGAGGGCAAAACATTGGAGCTCCTATTAAAGTGAATGGGGAATGTCAGACCTTTGAAGGCAAAATAAAACGTTCTCGATGGTATTTTGAAACTCGATTAACGATCGTTATGTTTCATATGAAAAGCCGATTGTGAAAATATGCAACATATAATAACATGCACATTTAAATAAATATTTACCCAAAACGTATGGAGATAATCAAGTATTGTTTCACAAACCGCAACACATAATAAAATGTATGATCACAAAAAAATGATTTGCTTTGGTTGTTAAATCACCGTGTTTTTCAACATTCAATGTGTAGCAAGCTCTTATGCCCTCAACGTGAACAGTAGAGGCAAATTAGCTTCATAGGCGTCAAGGCCTGGTCCCCTCCCGCCCACCGTAAAAAAAGTGACAGGACCTAGGAAGAGGTTTGACATATAATGGGATTTCCCATTGAGGAAAACTTTTAAAATCGCATCTTCTCATGAGCAAACGATTACAAAACCTCCTCCCAAGCGACGTGCTTCACATACCGTTTGATTGTTAAAATAAATAAATACAGTGCCTTCGGAAAGTGTTCAGACCCCTTCACTTTTCCACATTTTGTCACGTTAAAGCCTTATTCTAAAATTTATTTAATTAATTTTTTTATTTTCATCCATCTACACACAATACCGCATAATGACAAAACAAAAACAGGTTTTTAGAATTTTTTGCAAATTTATTAAAAATAAAAAAACTGAAATATCACATTTACATAAGTATTCAGACCCTTTGCTATGACGCTCAAAATTGAGCTCAGGTGCATCCTGTTTCCAATGATCATACTTGCAGACCTGCCAACCTGCACGCATTTTGTGTACCAACCACGCAATTCTTGGTCAAAATACGCAGGTACGAAATGCCAGCTGAAACTACGCAATATATATATATATATATATATATATTATTGTAATTTAATTACGGAAAACAATCAAATAATACAAAACAATACCGGAGATTTATTCGGTATTTAAACGACATCCCTCGGATTGAACCAGATGCTACGACCTTGTGCTTGTGGTTCTGTAACCCCTCCCCGACCCACTCAACATCCACTGATACGCAGCGGTACTTTATTGTCCACCGAGGCGTAACGCTGCATTGCTGAGGTAAAATGGGAAGTGGGGAGTAATAATCAACAAGAACAAAAACGTGACCGTAATGTTAACATATAAAACGTTAAAACATGTTCGGTAACTTTACGAGATGATGCATTTCAAGGGGTATATCGTAATGAGATAAATTTGTCTATATAGTTAGCCGTAGCAGTAGCTCGCATACGATTTAGCTTCGTTAGGAGACGTGCGAATAACTGATGGAGTAATTTAGCTGCAGTAACTCAAACGCTACGGAGACTCCGTGTTCAAACTTTGAATCGCGCACGCTCTGTTGGAGCAAAGTGACCATTGCAAAGGTGTTTGAATAGACTGCTAACGTAGCAAATAATTCCTATTATTGCAGCCAGTCACCCGACCAGCCTTGCAGTTAGAAAATAATCATGACGTCGGATGACGATGATACTAACACGGAGTTAGAGAGAGAGAGCAGCCCTACTAAAAAGTCCATGGCCCCCAGAAGTTCCTCGCAAAATATCAGGAGCAATGGCCGTGCCTCCGCCCCTCAAAACGTCCGTTTTGCACATTGTGCAATTATGATTTTGACATTAGCCACCAAGGAGCTTCAGGTAATAATTTAGCTAAACCTCTAGTTGCAAAGGCCTACATTCCTAGATAATTTTTCAATTGAATACTTTTTTTTTTCATTAGACCTATATGATGTGTGCCTATATAAGCTGATTCAATTATTTAATTATTAAATAAAAATGGAAATCATGAACAGAAACTTGGTTTTATTCATAATTTACAGTGTTTTACATCGCAACATAAGTTTTTTTAAATACTTGAAAATGAAAACATGTTACAATATACAAAATAAATTATTTCCATTTTTATTAAATAATTGAATGCAATTCACTTAACTGATCAGTTTGTATAAGCACACATATCATATAATGACATATTAATCATGAAAAAATTGTTTTAAGCAGGCGTACTCAAACTTTTGACTTACAAGTGTATCATAATATAGCCCAGTGCAGTGCAAGTGATATTTTAGAATCAGGTCAAATTATACAATTTTGCCTGATCACTTCAACAGTCAAAACTAGAATTATGAAGAAAGGCTTGTGTGTGCGTGCAAAGCGAAGTGGTGCGAAAGCATGTGAACTAAGCGTTACACTGACTAATGTGGTACTCAAAATATTTTCCTGAGGTTGGCAGGTATGTACTTGAGATGTTTCTACAACTTGATTGGAGTCCACCTGTGGTAAATGCAATTGACTGGACATGATTTGGAAAGGCACACACCTGTTTATATAAGGTCTCACAGTTGACAGTGCATGTCAGAGCAAAAACCAGCCGTGAAGTTGAAAGAATTGTCCATTGACCTCCTAGACAGGATTGTGTCGAGGTACAGATCTGGGGAAGGTTACAAAAAAGTTCTTCAGCATTGAAGGTCCCAAAAAGTACAGTGACCTCCATCATTCTTAAATGGAAGAAGTTTGTAACCACCAGGACTCTTTCTATACCTGGCCACCTGGCCAAACTGAGCAATCGTGGGAGAAGGGCCTTAGTCAGGGAGGTGACCAAGAACTCGATGACCACTCAAGTTCCTCTGTGGAGATGGGAGAACCTTCCAGAAGGACAACCATCTCTACAGCACTCTACCACTCATAGTAGAGTGGCTAGACGGAAGCCACTCCTCAGTAAAAGGCACATGACAGCCCATTTGGAGTTTGCCAAAAGGTACCTAAAGACTCTCAGACCATGAGGAACAAGATTCTCTGGTGTGATGAAACCAAGATTGAACTCTTTGGCCTCAATGCCAAGCATCACGTCTGGAGGAGAGCAGGCGCCGCTCATCACCTGGCCAATACCGTACCTATGGTGAAGCATGCTGGTAGCAGCATCATGCTGTGGGGATGTTTTTCAGCGGCAGGAACTGGGAGACTAGTCAGGATCAAGGGAAAGATGAACGGAGCAAAGTGGAGAGATCCTTGATGAAAACCTCCACCAGAACACTCAGGGCCTCAAACTGGGTCGAAGATTCACCTTCCAAAAGGATAACCCTAAGCACACAGCCAAGACAACGCAGGAGTGGCTTTGGGACAAGTCTGGGAATATCCTTGAGTGGCCCAGCCAGATCCTGGACTTGATCCCGATCAAACATCTTCGGAGAGACCTGAAAATAATTGTGCAGCAACGCTCCTCATCCGACCTGACAGAGCTTGAGAGGATCAACAGAGAAGAATAGGAGAAATACCCCAAATACAGGTGTGTCAAACGTGTAGCGTTATACCCAAGAGGACTCAAGACTGTAATCGCTGCCAAAGGTGCCACAACAAAGTACTGAGTCTAAGGGGTCTAAATACTTATATAAATGTGATATTTCAGTTTTCGCTTTGTCATTATGGGGTATTGTGTGTAGATTGAGGAGAATAAAAATGAATTTAATCAAGAATAAGGATGTAACGTAACAAAATGTGGAAAAGGTGAAGGGGTCTGAATACTTTCCGAAGACGCTGTGTGTGCGTGTGTGTGTGTGTGTGTATGTGTATGTATATATATATATATATATATATATATATATATTCCCAAAGTGGCACTGACAAGGGGTGATTACATGAATATAGTAACTCTAAACATGGTTATGAAGCAATACTTGTTGAACACTATGTGAGGAAGCTGAACATACAGCGCTGAACATAAGCTACTTGTAGACAAGCTGCCAAGTCTGCTAATACACATCCACTCCAGGCCTTCTTTGTCCAAAACATTATGAAGCTCACTGTATTTGCAAAATTAACAGATAAGTGGTTCATTCCAACTTCGCTTTTCAGTTATCCTATTTCATCATCAGAGAAGTTTTTGCTTCTCATACAATCCCTGGCAAACTATTTCAAGCATTAATCCACCTGCACCCCTAGAATGTGAAAAATTAAAAATAGATTCTATGAAGTGCCTGCAATTTAGTCTTTTTCAACTTCAGTGTCTTTATTTAAATCAGAATTGTTCAACATACTGTGAATTTGTTCAGACAAAGTCATTGGTCAACTGCCATACCCTTAAATGTATTTATTGTTCACTTTTTCTGTGCATTGCAGCATTTGCCTTTTGGATAGACTTTGAAGGAGTGTGAATGGAATAAATATCCTATCTTTCTATGTTACTCAGCCCATGTTCTTTAGCATTTTGCCCAGTAAATTTAGTGCTTGTAGGTAATAATTAAAAACAGCATTACTTTTGAAAAAGACTTGAATGATATATATATATTTTTTTTTTTTATTTTTTTTTTTTAATGCTGTTGTAAATTATTTCCCACATGCACTCCATTTACAGGGCAAAATGCAAAAGAATGAGTTCAGTAACGTACACAATTCGTTCGCCCCAGTTCGCACCATGCCGGTGTCTGACGTAATAATATTTAAACCGGTAGTAATAGCTCAAAAACATCTTTAAAAAGAAGACAAATATAAAATACACGGGAAACGAAAATATACAGGTCTAGTTTGCCTTGTTTTAACGGAGCTTAGCTTCCGGAGCAGCAAATGTACATAGCCGGAACTTCTTCTGTAATTTAGGAAAAGTCCTTAAAGCTGTATCTCAATATAACGACGGTGTTTTGTTTGACCTCTTGACGAATCAATTTTCATAATTGTCAGAACAGAGGAGGCGAAAGAAAGAAGTGTGAAAAACTGAAAGGGCGATAACATCAGTAGAGGGCGTTTAACATTAAGCCACAGGGGCAAACATCTAGGTATCTAGTTATTTTATTCGACCTAGACCTGGAAAAGATGTTTTCCCTCTCGACGACGTTACAACCACAGGTAAGAGGCCCCACATATTACGAACAAACGCTTTGTCCTATCTAGCTAGCTAGTTAGCCATGGTAACGTCATCTTGCCACAGAACATAAAATAAGCAGCCGGGTATGCAGTGTTTGAGCTAACTGGTTGTCTTGTTCGGAGTTATGATGACGTTAGTTGATTACAGAAACTCTATCAACGTTATTAGCTAGCTAGCTAACCCTTCCAGATGAAACAGACTGCCACCTGCAAAAGTTAAGTTGATATCTAGAATTGTTAGCTACATAGCTTGTAGCAGTGAGTGAATATGTCCTGGAAATTGTCCAGGGTGCGTTCGTTTATTCGCTGTCGGTTACCTAACGCTTTACTGGAATTGAGGTTATAGCTACTGTAGCTAACAATAGTTGGCCAGCTAGCTAATGCCGCAGTTGATAATCGACGTGACAGATGCACATAAATCGGGACTGGCTGGGCAGTCTAACAAGGCTAGTTAGCTAGGAGCTACCGTTAGTTAAAAAAAAAACTGTTTGTTGCCCTGCTGGCTACCGTCGGACATTGTGGAACAACATGCTTGCTGTTTTCTCTATATTTTTCAGCTAACCTTTAGCCGCTAGCAGTTCATTCCAACTACTCGAATTGGTTCATTGATTAATTTAAATTACGTAAGGTCAGTCCTATGTATTACCCAAGACCCCCTGCTCCGCATCAAGTACAGCAGGGAGGACTGAGACACGAAGGACAGTGAGTGAAGTGAAAATTTAGAGCGTAAGCACGAGGACGTTGTCACTTAACTAGGATTTGTTGTCACTTGATTTTTCTTAATGTGCTATTCATTTGTTTATCCGTCCCATGTGATCTTCTTGCATCTCTGGCTAATTTACGAGTTTGTTATCCATAATCCAAACGCGCTGTCATTTGATAAAATTTGTGGACATCTGTTGCTGCTGCCTGGTCTAATCCACGGATTAGTATCAGGTACAATTTAAAATTTCGCTCTTCTGACTTCGTTAAGAATGTTTAGGTATCAATTCTACTCGTGCATGTTGACAGCATATTGTGTAATTTGTGGCTGCACATCTCACCTTCATTACGGTACAACAGTTAGATAGTGTCACATCTTGTTTTGGACTTCCCATTCAAAAGAAGTGCTTTCTTTTTGTATCTCGCAATGCTACAAACGGCTGTGTAAATGGTAAAATCAATAGCAAATGTGAGACACCAAAAGGCTACTGGCTCAAACAAACAGGAGTAATTATTTTGTTATGGTTGAAGTCTGAGTCCCTTGTAATCTTAACAAAAATGCTTTGGTGTTCTGATCAAATATTAAAATATTTGAAAAAGCCATAGGAATGATTTTTGTTTTAATTTACTCATATTGGGCAACTTCAATAAAGCGTGACATCTCGTTTTTGACTTTTCATTCGAATTAAGCACTTTCTCTTTGAATCGCACAATGTTACCAACGACTGTGTAAATATTATGATCAGTACACAACACAAATGTCAGACTGGCTCAGAGAAAGAGGAGTAATTATTTTGTTGTGGCTCATGTCTGGGTCATCGCCTATTGTAACCATAAAAAAAGACCTGGGAATATCTGCATTTATAGAACACAGTGAATTTCTTTCCTGCATTTTGGCTCTTTTTTTCTGCATAAAAAACGATGAATGCAACCACTGTCTGCTGAGAATCAGGTGTGCCAAATTAGGTTTGAAATGAAAACCTACAGGATCAGCAACCTACTAGGTTGGGCAGCCCTGGCATAAAGTAAGGCTTATTTCTATGGGCCTCTGAATGAAGAGTTGAGAAACCCTGACCTAGAATATACGGACGATTGCCCGGTTTGACCCTTTTTTAATTTAATAATAATAATAAATAATAATATTTTTTATTTTTTTACTCTGGGCTACCTTTGGTCTGTTGTGCTTATGGGTGTCTGCCCTGCCTACATCATGGTTACTGCATATGTCTGTCACTTTTAGGTAACTGTTCCCCTGAGCCACCTCCTCAACACCCTCCATTCCCTGAAGAGTTTGGCCAGCTCCTCTATTCAGAGTCTGCAGAGGGAAAGGAATCTAGACCTGGACCTGCCATCCAGTGAGGTAAACCGTCTCAGCCAACCGGAACTGCTTTTCAGTCTTTTTGAATTTCAGTGACTTTCAGTCTGTTCAGTTGTGATGTCATCACCTGCAAGTCAAGGCTGTCTTTTTTTATTATGAGCTATGTGAGTCTGTTAGACAAGCACGGAACTGTCCAGACCCGCGGCGCAACTCACTTCTGCAGACACATTTTAGCTGACACCACCTGCGCATGCGTCCTGCTAAACAAAGCACCACCTGCGCATGCGTCCCACAAAACGTCCATCAAAGGTTGTCCGTGAGTGAGTGAGTGAATGACCACAATTTGCCATGCATAGCCACGGTGCCAGTTCCTGCGCGCCGTGGGAAAAAGGGACATTAATGTCTGAGGAAAGTTTGAATTCATAAATTGAACTTGAAGTGAATTTAAGTGTGTTTCATTCAAATGTGATGAAGTTTTGTCTACAGAACAGTTTGCTCTGTGTAAGCTAGTCAGTTGCAGCTTTTCCATTACCATTTGCAGAGAAAGTTGGATCAAGGGCAGGGGTCTTTCCAACAGTATGTAAATCACCTTTTACAAAGCTATGTCATAACTTAACATTTTAGTAAGCAGGGCTTTGCTTATCCAAAGCTTATCCCCTCATATAGAAGCTTGTCAGAACAAAGTTTATACCCTCCAGCAATAATGCAAACTCATTTTCATGTTTTCTTGCTCTTAAGTTTTTGGTAAATGGGTGGTTTGGGTATTGTAGTCCTGTAGTCCCCACATGCCTTCAACAGTAGACAGACTACATCAGACATTTCCGGTGTCCACTGTCTGTATCTGCAGCCAACGTTGAACCTGAGGGACCTGGGTCTGGTAGACCTGAGAGCCGGACAGCTTGAGGAGCTGGCGAGCAGCTTGCTGCCCAGGCCCTGCTTTGAGGAGAGCCCCAGCATCACCCCTGTCCGTCACAGCTGGAGAACATCCCACGTGTCCACAAACTCTTTTTTTAGGAACAAACATGGTATGACTCCCTCCCTCCTCACACCTGGCCACAAAATGGGGGTTTACGAGGGAAAATGACTAAGAGACATGAAACTTCTGAGAAATTGTGCTGAGTGCTCTGTGAAAAATGTTTTGAGCTTATTTATATTTAAGTGCATTTTTCTCATGTACCTTTGTTTGAGCATGCACTTGTTTTGTTGTCAGCCACTTGTGCACCAATCTGGTTTTAGCGTGCTTATATTTGTTTTGGTGTAATTTTCCTAACTTGTGTTTTATTTTAATGGCTTAGGGTTTTCCCACAGACCAGTATTTGGCTCTCCTGTGCTGTGCAGACAGAGCCCCACCCCCCTTCAGGCTGTATGTTCAGATCTGCAGCACTGGTCAGGTAAGCAAGGACAGTGGTAATGCTGTTGATGATGACAGCCAACACCAACGGTATAGCAGTTCACATAAGAAGGCAGCGTGCCAAAACTAGAGAGTCTGTTAACCTCTTAGCGCAAAGCCCCTAGTGGTTGGCACGCTGGCGTGCCGAGATTACTGAACTCAGACATTCAGTGCTACTGCAACCAAAGTATGAGTTAAAAACAGAAATGCGTTGTTTTAGTTTCGTTAGTAGACGATACACGACAACTATGTCGAATACGGAGTTTCGCAGCACCACCATTGGCGCTCTGGTCGTTCATTCATTTTAAATATTGAATAAATACACAACCTTACCATTGGTTTTACGCATAGAGATGTCCCTTTTGAGGGAGTGGTCATATATTGTCTTGGACAATCCGTTTGTGAAATATACGCGCATTTGTCATGCCTGGGTACCTTCCAAAATAGCTGTGCGTAATACCACACGTGTTGTTTACGGCGTTGTCGCCCTTTTTAGTACAGTCTGGCTTGATTGACAATTCATTTATTCAGTAGGTGAGAGTATAAGCTTTCTAATGATGTATAACATGTCTATATTTGCTTTTGGAATAGTGTTTTATAGGTCAGCGTAACCAGAAATTTTCTTATCATCGCATTCACTTAGGCATTCACTCTGTGGTAGAAGTAAAAGACGCTGCACCTAACGAAATGTGGTCAACAATTTTTCGTAATTTCTTGGAAAATACTATTATTATTGAGGACTTCTTGGCATAGCTAAGCTATGTTTGCTGATAGACTTAGCTGACATCGTTTTCTGGAGCAAAACAGAAGCGAATAGAACAGTATCAGGGTTTCCGCCAGTGTATTGCAAGCCCGGCGGCCCGCCGGGCCTAAGTTGACCCCCCGCCGGGCCTAAGCATCGGGGAATTAAAAAAAGAAAAAGAATGTATTTTTAAGATGTTTTTTAAACAACAGTTACAGTGGGGCGGCTCGGTTGAAAAGCTCACCAGCGACATCTGTTGGTTAAAACGTGAACGCTCTGTAGAAAAGCAGGTCTGAAATCAGTGTTCTTCACCCTCATTGTGCGTAGAGTGACACTCAACACTAGACACTTCCAACTATCACAAGCTAACGTTACCTAGCAAGCCACCATTTCTTATTTAGTAGGCTAACTAACCTCGTTACAAACTGCGTTATCACTTCATCTTGTCGGTAAGTACATTCTTTTTATATTAACTTAAGCAGTGTGTAGGTAACGTTAAAATAGTAGCATGAACGTAACGTTCGATATATTGTAACATTACATGACTTATTAATCGCCATCGAAATAACAACTTCACTTGTTTATTAATAACATTAGCTTGATGACATTGATGTGCACGACAACGTTGCCATAAAATTTTTCCCGACCGTGAAAACTGCCTGACTTGTTTACATTTTGGACAGATGTGGCTAAAGAGAAAATCCATCATTGTTTCCATCGCAGCACTTTTGACACAAGTAATATCGGAAAAATCTTTAAATTTCTTCTTATGGTGAAGAGTGCCTGACCCGCAACCGTATAAATGTGTTAACACAGCGGCAAAATTAGGCTATATCTAGAAATACCATCTTTGGGGAAAAAACGCTACGGTTAAGGGTCAGGCACTCGATAAGAAGAAATTTCTGGATTTTTTTCTATATTGCTTGTGTCTAAAGTGCTGCGACGGAAACAACAAAATATTTACTCAGGAGCCACATCTGTCCAAAATGTAAACAAGTCAGGCAGTTTTCACGGTTGGGAAAACTTTTATGACAACATGGTCATGTAGCTAACTTAGCTAGCTAGCCAAACAGTCAGTAACACAGATACTTGCTTTGTGCCATTTAGGGATAATATCAAGGAGGAAAGGTAGCCTACTGTAAAACCTTAGACAGTTTTTTAAATGTTTAAATGTGCCCAGCATTCCAAGGCTTGATGTAAGATTCAGTAGCCAATCAGGACTTGAATACAAGTTTTTTGTAGAGTGCAAAAACCTTGATATTATTTATTTTAATTTTAATTTCTTTTGTTGTTGTTGAAATGTGCCCAGCATTCCAAGGCTGTAAGAATCAGTAGCCAATCAGGACTTTTTTCAAGTTTTTTGTAGAGTGCAAAAACTTTGATATTATTTATTTAAATTTAATTTAATTTCTTTTGTTGTTGTTGAAACCACAGCATTCCAAGACTGTACATTGTTGCCAGATTCTTTGTAAGACTCTGCTATGCTGTAAATAGTTGTTGTTTTTTTAAAATGTGTGTTGAATAGATGACTTATTTATAACAACATTCACATTACGTAGTCATATTTTCAAATGTCCAGTCAGCTTTTAGCACTGACTTAATGTAGGGCCCTATGGAATCTGTGTAGCTTTTTTAAATTCTCAATTCCGCGATTCTGTCCGTGATTCTGTTATCACAGAAACTATAGGGCCCTACCTTAATGCTGCCATCAGTCTGTCGCTGGCCCGCGCCGGGCCCCCATCAAAAAAGACACTTGGCTGCCGGCCCGCGCCAGGCCGCTGGGCCCTGTCAAAAGATACTTGCCACCGGGCCTAACAACTTTTCTGGGGGAAACCCTGAGTATCATTTATTTACTGTCTCTGTTTCCATCTACTGAACATAGATACGATTCATCATTGTTATGTAAGTATTACTGCTCAAAATATTTTGGTTATATATGTAATTTTTGAAATTGAGAGTGTCTTTAAATAGGTTAGTGGTATTATATAATGTGGATATTTCACACTGTAATGTAAGCATTAGTTAGTAGTGTAATAGTTTTTGTGAAGCATGCAACAGTGATGACAAGTGTGTTGGAACATTGGCAAAATGTGGTGGATGGTTGAAAATTGTTTTCATGTCGTCCCGTCCCCATACAAGAAAACATACGAGAGTACAGAGTATAGAAATACATACATGAGTTAATTATTACACATTTAGGTACTGTACCGCATTGTGTGACAATATTTTTGCATTATTTTTTAATCTGATAGAAATGTTCCATCTTAAGCCTGCATAAGGGGCTCATGTATATGCTTTATAATGGACAAAAAGCATTTTATTCATTTTTGGAGAGATTTTGGATATGTTTCTGGACCCCTAGATATTTTAGACCACTGTACTGATGGAGAGCTTGTAATTCCCACTTGAAAATGATGCAACAGTGAGTTTCTTCAGTCAAAACAGTTGATCTGTAGTGAAATACGTGAATATGTTCTGATTTACAGCAATGTATAATTTAGACATTTTGGATAGATTTGGAGACGCTGGGTACACTGCTTAGTTTTTGCTTCATAAATCTATATTAGTTCTACATATCCACCCTTAGATTTTATGAACTTGTTGTCAAGAAGTTTTTGATCCAGCACATGTATAGTTTAACCTGCTGTATATATGCAATCTCTCAGTATTTCATTGCAAACTAAAGTGCAAATTCATTTTTGATTTTTTGTCTAGACATTTGAATTTTTGGTACTTTATTTCTTACAAAATTATGAATATAAATTAATCTGCATTAGTGTTGTAAATTGTAAAAATGTCTTGCTTCATTTAAGCCATTTTTCAAGTCTCTGTGATGTTCACATCTGGAGTTCTAAAGAGTACCCCCTAAATGGGCTAGGATTGGCCAGATTTGGCATGTGCGCTAAGGGGTTAAGGTTGTCTAATTTTGGCTCGTGGGAAACACTGGTGATGTCACCGTTGTATTCATTGTTACAGCATATATGGTATAAAAATCTGACAGCCTTTATCATTTGAATACTACAGTGACAACGGAACACATTTTTGCATTAGTTTTGGAGGTTTCAATCATTGGTGTACTGTCTGAAGGGATTGATGGGCTTTTTATTTGAAAAAATTGGTTTATTTTATTTAGTCTTTTTTCCCATTCATGTCAGTGTTGATCCAGAGTCGAGGTTTTAAGACGCTGAAATCCAAAACCAGGCGGCTGCAGGCTGGCTACGAGAGGCCTACGGAACCTGATGGCTACACTCCAGCCTTTATGAAGGTTTGTCTCTGCTGTGCCGGTCTCTGTTCATCTCGTCTCGCTCGCATATTTAGCACATTTGGCTCATTAGCCCTCATGAAGGCTTGCCTTCACTGTGCTGATCTCCGTTCATGTTGTCTTGCTCACATATGTAGCACATTTAACACCCTCTCAGTTGGCACAAAATTCAGACCGTGTTGGTAGATTGCATGGAATACTACCCAAATATCTTAAGTTTGGTAACATTTCGAGTCACACTATTGGACAGGAGCGCTTGCAGGTTTTAATGCTTTAGTTGAACTTGTGTTTTAAAAAGGGACTGTCTTCAAATGCTGAATGGTGGTGGACGCTCCCACCATTCTCACTCACTTTTACCTCTGCATTGTAATCATCCTTACCTACTTCCTAAAGTTGTCAGCCTACAGTCTAACTTTTATGGTTAAGGTTATGTTTTTGGTGTCAAAAGTCGTAACCTAACAGAAATGATAAAAAAAAGTGGCAACCCGCAGGGTCTGCTGATGAGGGACAAGGTGCCTGAGGCAGAGAGCATAGACAGGCTGGTGAAAATGAAGAACCTGCCCGACACCCAGCACGACGCCTTCAAGACCGGATTTGCGGAGGGATTCTTGAAAGCCCAGGCCCTGACCCAGCGAACGCAAGGCATGTCCGGCATGTCCCCCCCCCCCCCCCCCCCCATAAACTGTAAGGTGTGATTCAGGCATTGCATGTTTAGGTTGGCAGAGGAGGGGGCCTGCTCTGAAAGTTGCCCGCTAATGCTGGCCATGTTTTAAAACAATGCCATTTTCAGCCAGGTTTTAAATAAACCCTGAGCCTCTCTGACCTCTGTAATGATATGCAATATTACTTTTTTGTTATTTATGGCATTGCGATACCCTGACCAGTCCAAGGAACAATTCTTCAAAGTGGGCACTAGATGGCGGTGCTGTACTGTACATGCCTCTGCTAGTTTGTATCGATTCACCCTTATCTGTTCCCTTTTATTTTTTGAATGTGTGACAGATTCTTTGAGGAGGACACGGCTGATCTTGCTGGTCCTCCTGCTGCTGGGTTTGTACGGGCTCTCGAGAACCCCCTTCTTATCGGGTAAAGGCTCCTTTTCTGATGCTGGTTTGTCTCAGTTTTTTACCATTTCTCATCACTCACAACATAAAACCATTGTCTTGAAATTTGTCCTTAAACAAGGGCCTGTTCTGAAGTGATTTGCTTTTAAGTGAAAGATGGCTGAATTGGTTTAAAAATGAGTGCTGCATGAATATTTGGCAACCCTGTTTTCGGATGTTTCGATGTTTAAAAAAAAAAAAATTGTGGCCACTTGTTCCTGTTTCCAAAGGAATGTGGTAAGGCCTTGGTTAAATGACTGAAACCTCTAGAAAGCCTGAAATGTCTTGCATTTAGCTTCCAGGGAGATGGCTGCCTTTACATAGTTAGATCTGTCTTGAGTTTTAAAATTATTATTGCACCCTCAAAATGTACTAATCATTTAATAGTGGAGGAGGTGCTGTGCATTTTAATCTTAAAAGTGGTTCATTTTCAAAGCCTGCAGCAAATGACCCCCATGGCATATGTGACATTTGTATGCGTAAAAGCCGAAGTGATGTTTGACAAAACCCTGACTGAAAACTGTGTGCAGAAGAGTGTTTCTCTCTGTCCTACCCCTCCCACCCATCTTGGTGGTTGACAGCCTATTTCCAGACACTGTTGCCTCCCGGAACTCGCATGTTCTTGAGAGACCTTTCAGGGCTGCCCTGTGGCGTGCGGCCATCCACTCTTATTCTCTCGCCCTCCCGGACAGTGCGGTTCCGCACCACATCGGGCCTGGATGCCGCGGTCGACCCCATCCAGATGAAGAACGTGACGTTTGAGCATGTGAAGGGGGTGGAGGAGGCCAAGAACGAGCTGCTGGAGGTGGTGGAGTTCCTCAGGAGCCCTCAGAAGTTCACTGTTCTTGGCGGGAAGCTCCCCAAAGGCAAGAATGGCTGCCACTCTGAAACGCTGTCCTCGGACTCCACACCTCTGCCATTTAGCACATACACCATGTACCTAGGACAGGCATATTTAGCACATTCACAGTGTACCTAGCACATGCATTTGTAGAACATTTTGCACACTGTAATTTAGTCTGTAGGCTGCATGATGTACACTTGTTATGGACCTCTTTTTAAGATGAGTCTTGAATAAAGTTGAAATGAAAAAAAATGAAAATGATGTACCTATGACATACATATTTAGTGCATTTAACATTCTGTCATTATATGTACCTAGGACATGCATATTTAACACATTGGCATTTACTACATATATGAAATACCTAGCATGTATATATTTGGCATCTTTAGCACACTGTCACTTATATGATGCACCTAGCACATGCATATTTAGCACGTTTCGCCGCACATATATCTAACTGGAGCTTTCAGAGTATCGTCCTCCCTTTGAAAGTTAACTGCAGGGTAATTTAGTTAAATTGAAGGTAAGAACAGGTTTACTATCTTTGTGACCTTTACAAGCCAGATTTATGAAAGCGTGGTTCTTAGTCCAGCAGGACCGTTTCCTTGAGGTTTTCATGTGCTTAATTTAAAAAGACAAGTCCAGACATGAGTCTGGATCCTGCTGAACCTACCGTCATACACTTGGACTGGCTCATAAATGTACAAGTTTACAAATTTGCACGCTTCCCCCCCCCCCACAGGAATCTTGCTGGTGGGCCCCCCAGGCACTGGGAAGACCCTGTTGGCACGGGCTGTGGCAGGAGAGGCAGATGTTCCATTCTACTATGCCTCCGGTTCCGAGTTTGACGAAATGTTCGTGGGCGTGGGGGCCAGCCGCATCAGAAACCTCTTCAGTGAGTCGCCCTCTCCTGCCCCTCTGACAGGCGCTCGCTCACACATTTCATCAGATGGGCTTTGGTCCTTCGCCTGTGTGGCTCGATTCCTTTCTCTCTCACTCACTCACACTCTTGTTCTCTGTCTCGGTCTCTATCCTTGTGTCTCAGGGGAGGCCAAAGCCAATGCACCGTGTGTGATCTTCATTGATGAGCTGGACAGTGTCGGGGGGAAGAGGATAGAGTCTCCCATGCACCCGTACTCTAGGCAGACCATTAACCAACTTCTGGCTGAGATGGATGGGTAAGCGCTGTTCACAGAGTGTTCTGTACCCGGGAACAAAACCATGGATTGTGACGTCACCATGTGCTTGGTGAAAAGCATTTTGAAGCTTGGGAAGTGCAGTTCGTGGGTGCCGCCATGTTGTACAAATCGGAGCCAGCGACTGCACAGTAGGGACATGCCTAATTCTGCCCTGCATGCATTGGTGGGAGTTTTCCTTTGGATGTTTAGTATTGTTCTGCAAAATTCTGCATGCAAGGCCTCTATAGGATGCTTGTCCCACCTAGTGTAGTTGTGATAACTGAGTGGACCCCATACTTCACTTCCATATAAGGCAATTGGTTGGATTACACTGTCAAAGATTTTAAGCCAAATTCTAATTGGTATGTCTATTTTGTGAAATTTTTTTCTAATTGCATGAAAGGCTCTGCAGGCTTTTTCTTTTAGTGTATTCACTGCCAGACCAATGTTTCCTGAGGCACTTATTTTGAGCCCCAGGTAGTCATAGAACAGGGAGTGCTCTAGTGCGGTGTTTCCTAGAGTGAACACATGTCTGGTTTCCTGAGATCTGGGTTTCTTTTGGAATATCATTATTTTAGATTTTTTAAAGTTTACTGTCAGTGCCCAGTTCTGGGAGTATTGCACCAGTAAATCCAAATGTTGCTGTAGCCCTTCTGTGGGTGACCGCAACACCAGGTCATCTGCATAGAGTAGGAATTTAACTTCCTTGTTGTTTAGGGTTAAGCCAGGGGTAGCAGATTGTACCATCTGGACAAGACTGAGATAAGGGGAACTGGACTATTTGCCTATGGTTGTGTGAGCAGGCTGTTGGCTCTCTGGAATGTTGCCATCTGGACAAGACTAAGATAAGGGGAATTAGTCTCTTTGTCTATGGTTGTGGGTGTGTGTGTTTTGGGGCCATTAAGGGTGAAAAGATCATCAGGCCTCTGGCAAAATGGTGGGGCAACTACTCTTGACAGTACCACAGTGCCTATATGTGGGCCTCTCTGTCATTCCACTTTTAATTTCTTTTTTGGATCTGGACTCTAAACTGTCTGTTTATAATATTGACAAACCCCGTAAAACCTTACAAACCATGCACATGTTTTCATTATATTGCTGTATTATGCCTTATGTAGTAATAACATGGATTGCATGTAAAATGGTTCAACAAAAGGGTATTTTCATACACCATAATATTACATTCCCTTGACATGTTTGGTATGGACGTACTCAGGGAAATTCAACAAATTGAATGAAATATGTTTCATACCAAATAAAATTTAATAAAACATAGTTTTTCCCTGAGTTTCCGAAACTATCACAATGGAATGTCTGGTAATCATCTCCTTTTCACATCCCCCCACTAATTGTTTTTACAACAGCTTCCAAACGGTGGGGGCCTAAATTCCAGATTTCGTCATCATTCGTCCAGGTTCATTTATGGCAATGCCGCCTAGATCAAACGCGTGATTTGGCTTAAATGGAAGGGAGACAATCCTGTCAGGGAAGATCGTAATTGACTTCCCACACTGCGCATACTCTGTGTTCCGTGTGTAGCTGAACAGGCTGGGTAAGAACTTTTTACTCTATATATGTTCTAGAAGTTTTGTATTTTATAATAGATTGTGAATTCTAAGCTAATGACCTACCTGCCTGTTAATAAATTCTTCTTATTTTTAACTTGCGTGGTCTTCGCGACTGTAGTCCATTTTATATTCTTTTCAGCCAAAATTCTGATTAAATACTCAGGGGGACAATTCTGACTAAGACCCACTGATCAGGGGTCTAGTACAGCGAAAGTCTTTAGTGAGGTCCTCAAGTTAGATAGGCGACCACGATCTGCCCGCTAACGGGATTGGTGTTGTATTGGTTCTGGAGTTTCTGGCTTAAGAGGACCGTTGGGCGTTATATGTCGGTTCTTGTCAAATTCGCCTTAAGGAGCCCAATAAATGTGCACTCTTCTGGGCTCATAACTGTCTATGCAAAAATGAATGCATGTATTATGGTGGTCAGCCTTCTACCCTCTGTAGGCTTTGCCGAACTGAGATTTAGCAATAGTGCTAATCCCGGGAGCATATATTGAGGAATGATGGCACAAGATAGTCGAGTGTAACCACTCCAAGCTCCACGTATAGGTAAAACCAAATTTTAAATTCTAATTTCATTTGGAGTGAGATAATTACGAGAGTAAACCATAGTAACTGTTATGCTTACTTGCTGTGGTCATAGATATATTTGATGTGTTTTGCTCATTTGTGAGTATTCTGATGCTCCCATTGGAATATTGACAGTCCGGCGACAGATCAGATATATCTCTGATGACAACATAGCCCCGTTTGCGAACGGAGAGTAACAAGAATGTTACTGGTCCGTTTCAGGCCAGTCTTAAGCGGGATATGAAGCAGCGCATTCATATCTGACCCGTGGCGACAGATCCAGTGCATTCTTAAGTATAATTGTGCCCTGTTCTTACGAACAGAGGAAAAATAAATAACATCTCTGGTTTCGACTCACACCAGCCAAGGGAAAACACGCTGTGCCTTCCCCTCCAGCTACAAACCCTCATTGGTCTAGCTGTGAGGTGTTTACAACAAGGAAGTGAGCTTCAAAAACACAGGCCGGTTTTGGCCGCTTGGACAAAAGGAGCGGTGCCCTGCTGGCACGTACACTAGTCTACACTAGTATACTCTTAACCTACCAATCTAAGTGGCTGCTCATAATTGCAAGTGAGCTAAAATGAGAGAAAATAAGTTATTTAAAAAGTAAAACATGGCAACAATCTCAAAAAAACGCCAGGAAAGTGGTAGAATGCACGTCTGTTACTACCCGCTGAATTGAAACGGCTGGTGTGCGGTCCTGTTTGTCTGAAAGGGAGGGAACTCACTCGACGGTCTCGTCCTTCGCAGGTTCAAACCAAACGAGGGCGTCATCATCATCGGAGCCACCAACTTCCCTGAGGCCTTGGATAAGTATGTTGATGTTAAACGACATCACTTCTCCTACAGGCATTCCTACCCCCCAGGCCCTCTTAAGGGTTCAGTGGGTCACAGTGGCCTACTGCAGAGGCTCAAAGCTCTCTGAAACCTCGCATCGAACATCAGTCACATGAGGAGGGAAAATGTAACCTTTTTTGCTCCCTTCCCTCGGTTATCATTCTGTAAGTTCTGAAGCCATTTTACTCCTGCTTGTGTAAGGCTTGTTATGGAAGGTAGATATTTCTGCACAAGACTGAGCATTGTAGTTGTGTGCTCTTTAGCATCTGCAGTCCATGACCCCAACCTTTTTTAATATTTATTTATTTTTATTTTTTACCTCCCGCCCAGTGCACTGGTGAGGCCCGGGAGGTTTGACATGCAGGTGACAGTCCCCCGGCCTGATGTGAAGGGACGCACTGAGATCCTGCAGTGGTACCTGAAGAAAATTAAAGTAGACTCTGGTATGTTTAATCCTTTAAGGTGTATGATCACAAATATGTGATCACATTCTAATGCTGATGTTACGATTGCTACTGGAAAATGAAAGCAGTGGAGTTCTGGAACGCTGACTTTAAATTTTGAAAAAAAAAAAACATTCCAAAAAAACCTACTTTTCAGTGGGTTAAGAAGCATACAAAAAATTCCCTCGCCTCAGCATAGATGAAGTGTTTGCCGTTGATGCGCAAGGACACGCCTGCATGACATAACAAAGTTTCAAGCGGGGACCTATAAGCCAAAAGCAACCAATTATCCATAGCGCTGCAGTCATCCATAGCACTACAGTACATCAGAACTTAACGAGCAGTGTAACCTAATATTGCATCTTGTGCGTATATCTTAATAGAGATCTATGATACTACATCAGGTTAATGAGCCCCGTAGCCCTATGGTTAACCTGCACAGCCATAGTGCCTAGTGGGAATCTGTAGATGCACATGCGACTTCACTGAGGTAAAGGTGGAAAATCTAGGTTCAGAAAGTAAAAGCCCTCCCCAGTATTGTGTTCCTTTCACCTGGATTTGTTACTTAGCGCAATTCTTCTGCTAGGAGGTGGAACTAATTATTGAAATCAGCTGGCTGGAAGAAACACATTTACTTTCTGACCCCTGGACTTTCCACCTCTGCATTCGGGATGTGGAGTGTTCTGGCATCGGGGACAAAGCAGATGCCCACAATGTCAAATATAGATACATGCGTGCACCACACTACCGTAGTGTCGGCCGCTGCACTGCGTACCCTGACGGCTGTCATTCTGTCATCCCCCAGCCGTCGAGGCGGAGATCATCGCCAGGGGAACGGTAGGCTTCTCCGGGGCGGAGCTGGAGAACCTGGTCAATCAGGCCGCCCTCAAAGCGGCAGTGGACGGCAAAGACATGGTCACCATGAAGGAGCTGGAGTTTGCCAAGGACAAGATTCTCATGGGTGACCGCTCGTTTCGGCATGTCAGAGAGTGGGCATTTCACAGTCCTCTACAGCAGTGTGATGAGGATGCCAGTGTGATTAGGCCAAGACAAATTGGCTTTAAGTAGCACTTTCCTTTCCTGGGAGGGTACCACAGTGGAGGGTAGATGGACGTTTGAAATGGTCGATGCGATAAACAGTTTTGTACTTTAGGTTTCTCTGTGTGAGTACAGCTGAAAGCAGGTTCACTCTCTTGCGCTCTGACTGATTGAAGGTCCTTCTGAATATTTCAGCAAAGATATACTTCCCAAAATGTGTAAAAAGAAAAAAAAAAGTATAGTAAGTAAGCTCTTATACCCTGAAGGGCATGATTGGATGATTCAACACATTGGTGGCAAAAGGAGTGATTTTTCCTGTGTGAAAAATGCTAAATGTAGTTGCAGTGTTCATTGGCTACGAATCACGGCCAGGAAAGGCCAAATTCAGAAGCAGTCTCTTGCTCCTCCGCTCTCTCCCTCTCATACGGCTCTTTATTCCCCATCCCCATTCGTAGGCCCGGAACGCAAGAGCGTGGTGATCGACAAAAAAAACAAGACCATCACGGCGTACCACGAATCTGGACACGCCATCGTCGCGTACTACACCAAAGACGCGATGCCCATCAATAAAGCTACAATCATGCCACGGGGCCCCACCCTGGGCCATGTGAGTCTACTTTCAGTCTCCTGTGTTTAACATGGCGACTGGTGTCATCTTTGTGTTACAGCTCGGTGCCGTCTTACACATACAGCATGGAAGTTACTCTTATACGCAGCATATTGTACATATATGCGGTAGTCAGTTAAAGCAACGATTCGGCATAAATATTTGGAGTAATCGCGCAAAGCTTAAAAGAAAATGGATATGAGTGCGTTGACAGAAAGTGGGCATGAAGCCCTGGCTGTTTTAAGGCGGGAGCATCACCAGGCCGCTCGTCCCCTGCAGGTGTCCATGCTTCCGGAGAATGACCGCTGGAGCGAGACGCGCTCTCAGCTGTTGGCGCAGATGGACGTCAGCATGGGCGGCAGGGTCGCTGAGGAGCTCATATTCGGCAATGAGTACATCACCACAGGTGAGGCTGCTAGCATTAGAACAGGAAGGCCTATACCAGCCTAAACCGACCTTTTTAGTGTGCCTAGCTCATATTTGGGAATGAGTACATCACCACAGGTGAGGCTGCTAGAATTAGAAGAGGAAAGCATATACCAGCCAAAACAGACCTTTCGAGTGTGCCAAGCTGATATTCGGGAATGAATGGATCGCATTTGAGGATTGGAACATAAGAAAAAGCACTTGTACACTTCAGCTAGCCCTGCCATTTTTGCTTGTCTGGAGTCTTGCCATTCAGCTCAGTTTGTTCCTTTTATTTGCAGGTGCTTCCAGTGATTTTGATGGTGCCACTAAAATAGCAAAGATGATGGTGACAAAGTTTGGGATGAGTGACAAGGTGAGACGATGCACACGGCGCACGGTGCGTTGTTAACTAGAAAGTCCATGTGTTTTTTGGGGTGACGAGACATGGCAGTGTTTTGTGTCAAAGAAATCGAAAACTGCGCCAATATGGCAACATTTTGGATTCGAAGCCGACAAAAGAGGTGCCGCTACACTCTCATTCATGGGCTCTCATTATGTTCTGTCATGCCTATTTTGATTAGGGCTCCTAAAATGATCCGGGTGACGCAATTACATTCTAAAACAGTTGTTATACCTATTGTGCCGTACTTAAAGTTTCATTGCAGCCATAGACCGCAGCGTCCGTTGCTATGCCGACGCAGCCAGCCTTGCTACATACTTTGGCGATAAAGATTCTAAGACAACTCTGCAATTTCTCTGGTTTAATGGGTTATTTTCCAGCCTGAAATGCGATTGTATAGTAAATGGCTGCACATGTCATCTAACTTGCAAGTAGTTAGCTATCTCCCTGGATATTAATTAAATGTTTTAACAGAAAATAATATTAAATGCGATTTTATCCACGGAAATGGCTATACAAAAAGGCTAAATAAATGTTGTGGTCGCGATCGCCATCGTAGACGTCAGAAGGAAATGTCACTGACAAAAATTTAATATTTTACTTAACTGAACATTCTAATGCTGATGCAACAGTCTACTGGTAATTGCAAGCAGTGTAGTTCTGGAATACTGACTTAGAATTTTGAAAATACATTCCAAAAATCATACTCTTCAAAGGATTAAGAAAACCACAAACTGATTCTTAACTGAACACTCTAGTACTGATGTGACAATCACCACTGGTCATTGAAAGCAGTGGAGTTCTAGAACCCGACTTTGTTTTTCAAAATTCTTTCAGAAAACTTGCTCTTCCACAAGTTACTGGTTTCTTGCACCTCATACCTGTGAATGGTCCAGGCAACAAACCCGCTCTGTTTTTCTTGTTCCAGCTGGGGGTGATGACCTACAATGACCTGTCCAAACAAAGCCCCGAAACTCAAGCTGCTATTGAGCAGGAAGTACGAGTGCTGCTGAAGGTAAGCCCGTCTGCCCCCAGGGCCGTGCTTTGGGAGGGCTGGGGGACGGCCGTGAAAGCAGGTCAGGGAGGAACGGCTGCCTGCCCTTTCCGAAAGCCTCCTCCAGGGGCCAGAGTCCTTAACCTCTTAGCGCAAAGCCCCTAGTGGTCAGCATGCCGAGATTACTGAACTCAGACATTCGGTGCTACTGCAACCAAAGTATGAGTTAAAAACAGAAATGCATTGTTTTAGTTTCATTAGTAGAGGATACACGACAACTATGCCGAAAACGGCGTTTCGCCGCGCCACCATTGTCGCTCTGGTCATTCATTTAACACGCCCCCTCCCTGCGGTCTCATTTACAACTACACCCCCCACCCATGACATAATGGACAATATTGTCTATCTTGGCATTCATAAAAATATTCTTTCACCACTAAAAAATCGCATTCCGTCATATCAACAAGATAAACCCTACAATATCCCTAAGATGTGCCAATACAGCAGTGAAAACGCTGCTCACTCAATAACGAAAAAGTTTTAAAACATGATACCATTTCATTCTACAGTCAATGTCTGGGACTAAATATTGAATAAATATACAACCTTACCGTTGGTTTTACGCGTTGAGGTGTCCCTTTTGAGACTGAGCGGTCATACATTGTCTTGGACAATCCCTTTGTGAAATATACGCGCATTTGTGATGACTGGGTATCTTCCAAAATAGCTGTGCGTAATACTACACCTGTTGTTTACAGCGTTGTCGCCCTTTTTAGTACAGTCTGGCTTGATTGACAATTCATTTATTTAGTAGGTGAGAGTATAAGCTTTCTAACGATGTATAACATGTCTAATTTTGCTTTTGAAATAGCATTTTATAGGTCAGCGTAATCGGAAATTTTCTTATCGCATTCAATTACGCATTCACTCTATGGTAGCAGTAAAACAAAAACGCTGCTAACGAAACGTCAACTATTTTTGGAATTTCTTGGAAAATAGTATTATTGAGGACTTCTGAGCATTGCTAAGCCATATGTTTGCTGATAGACCTAGCTGACATCGTTTACTGGTGTAAGACAGGAGCGGATAGAACTATATCATTGATTTCCTGTCTCTGTGTCTATCTACTGAAAACTGATAAGATTTTGTCAGTGCTATGTAAGTATTACTGCTCAAAATACTTCGGTTATATATGTTATTTTTGAGTGTCTTTAAATAGGTTAGTGGTATTATAATGTGGATATTTCACACTGTAATGTAAGCGTTAGTAGTGTAATAGTTTTTGTGAAGCATGCAACAGTGATGACTTGAGAGTTGGAGCATTGCCAAAATGAAAATTGTTTTCATGTCGTCCCATTCCCATACAAGAAAACATACGAGAGTACGGAGTATAGAAATACATACAAGAGTTAATTATTACACATTTAGGTACTGTACCGCATTGTGTGACAATATTTTTGCATTATTTTTAACCTAATAGCAATGTTCCATCTTAAAACTTCATACGGGGCTCATTCATATGCTTTATAATGGACAAAAAGCATTTTATTCGTTTTTGGAGAGATTTTGGATATGTTTCTGGACCCCTAGATATTTTAGACCACTGTACTGATGGAAAGCTTGTAATTCCCACTTGAAAATGATGCAACAGTGAGTTTATTGAGACAAAACAGTTGATCTGTAGTGAAATACGTGAATATGTTGTGATTTACAGCAATGCATAATTTAGACATTTTGGATAGATTTGGAGACGCTGGGTACACTGCTTAGTTTTTGCTCCATAAATCTATATTAGTTCTAAGTATCCACCCTTAGATTTTATGAACTTGTGGTCAAGAAGTATATATGCAATCTCTCAGTATTTCATTGCAAACTAATAAAGTGCAAATTCATTTTTTATTTTTTGTCTAGACAATTGCATTTGTGGCACTTTATTTGTTCCAAAATTATGAATATAAACTAATCTGCGTTAGTATTGTAAATTGTACAAATGTTGTGCTTCATTTAAGCCATTTTTCAAGTCTCTGTGGTGTTCACATCTGGAGTTATAAAGCTTTAAATAGGGTACCCCCTAAATGGGCAAGGATTGGCAAGATTTGGCTTGTGCGCTAAGGGGTTAAAGTAGATGAATTTGCAGTGTAAGCAAAGCATGTTTCATAAAAGCCATATAACTATTACATGGGTCATTCATATGCATATTTAGGATAAATTAACACAAACCGTAAGTAAGGGTTCCCTAATGGCTCGGTCTAAGACACTTAAAGCCAGCAAGTTATTGCTGGGGTATTGCTTGAAGTTGACTGGCGAACTAGTTAAGCTAATTCATGAGCTTGTCAACTGGCCACCTGCAGTCTGCTTTCAGCAACTGCACTTGAAGGTAAACAGCGATGTGGAAACGGTGACTTTAACATCGAAGCATGACATCACAGCTGTACCCAACAGCGGTGAGGTCTGCCTTTCCTGTTCAATGACTTTTAATGACAGAAATGTATTAATGGCTGGCAACTCACAGGAAGAAACTGCCTGACTGGGGTAACGAGGGAGGCGAGGTAAAGAGAGGGAGATAGTTGCGGGACATCCAGTTGGCAGCTGTCATGGTTCCCATGGTGACGGGCGAGCGGCGGAACCCCTTGGCCTGAATGTGCCACAGCATTTTTCCACCACGCTCTCATGCACATTAACAATCTCTTCACATAACAGGACTCGTACGAGCGTGCCAAGAGCATCCTGAAGACCTACAGCAGGGAGCACAGGAAACTGGCCAACGCGCTGCTGACCTACGAGACGCTGGACGCCAAAGAGATTCAGATGGTGCTGGAGGGGAAGGAGCTGGAGTCCAGATGATGGCATCTCCTGCAGCAGGGCAGGGTTCGAGCAGGGGATTTTCCTTTCTGTAAATAACTACGTACCACCGCAGCAATGGAGCCTTGAGAAGAAAAGCAGGAACTCTGAATACAACCCTTTTTTTTTCATTTAAAAAAAAAAAAAAAATTAGATCAATCAAATGGCCATTTTTTTTGCTCCCCCATTCTGTACGAGCAGGTTGCCAGGGCTTAGCTTCTAGGTCCACAGTATCTCGAGCACAGCAGCCAAGTGACTGAACCTCCACAATGTGCAACAGCTTGTCCACCCCACCTCTTTTCTAGTGGTTAGTTCTCGGTCCTTAATAGCAGCGGAGATTTGTGCCGCTGTTTCCATGAATTTGATCCAGAGAAAAAGTACAATAATTGACCCAGCTGGACTTGCAGTGTTGGAGTATCATCAGTCTTTCCTCATCTCTCTAGTTTGTCTCTGAGTCCATTGCAGAGTGGGCGTGATATGGGGAGGTTTGTCCAGGCAGGCAAGGGGAGGAGATTGTGTATCAGAATGGCCAGTTTAGGAGGGACTGTGGGTATAGTACAATGAGATAATAAAGTTGGCCATGGTCAGAATTTAGCACTTAAGGGAAGCATATCACTTATGGATGGTTTATGATGTCTATGATGTGAAACAATTTTTTTCAGGGGGGTAGACAAGTGAAAACTATGGCTTTAAATTGCAGCCTTCCTGGTATTCTTTTTGCTTAAATGTATCAGAATATTATCTGTACATATGTCATACAATAAACATTTCTGTTCAGTGTACTTTACATTCGCACTGGCAGGCCCACTACTTGGTCAGTCTGTCCCATAGATCTCAAGGTTTTGGAAATGCATTCATAGTGAAGAGGACTTTGCTGTCAAGGAGTCTGTGATCTGTTGATTTTCAGCAGGTTTTCCTGGTGGTGGGGAAGGAGGAATTGTATTACAGATTCCCAACAACAATTTGTCTCAAATGTTGCATTTTCACCGAGTTTATGTATATGGAATACAGCCTTTGGATTTGATTTGAAGGCCGTTATTTTGAAAGGTATCCATTTTTTGAAGAGAAGAAGATTTGTAGGAAAACACAAAATGCTTAATTCCTGAACAAAGCGAATGGACTGCTCTCGCCTTTCTCTGTCTAGATTAAGTCGCTCAGTCGTAACTTTTTGGGGACAACTGAACAGACAAACATAGTTTTTGGTGGAGCTATTCTTTTATCCAGTCTGTAACTTATTTATGTACTTTATGAAGTACTTCAGACTTCACTTTGCCTCAATTACAGGTTTTAAAATTTTCATGTCTGTGCTTTCACTGTGCCCAGGCCTGCCTGTGTGTAGGATCCGAAAGGGGGGCCTGTATATAAGTGTGTGTCAGGATTGTCTGTGTTATGCACTGCATCGTTTGATTTTTAAATGAACCCCCTGTGCTTCATGTTTGTTTGATTCAAAAATATTGCGATTTAAAGTTTGAATAAATCATATTCTAGCAAATTGGGCTGCCTGTGTGGTGTGCTGGCTGCTTTTGATATTTCTTCGGACTGATGGTTAACACATTAATGGTGCGTTGGATGTATTGAAGTGATTTTTATTTTTGTGCCCTGTGTAATTGCCAATCACATTGGGTTATTTGCAGGTCTGGAAGGAAAGTGTAAACTTCATTTTCCTTTAAAGCTAATCACCGGATGATTATCGATAGAATCCTCATGTCGGCATGCTTACTTACCCAGTGTTCAATGGACACTGTCATAGAATTCAGAAACAGTGGTTTAGGTGGAAGTTGCTTGTGAGTACTGGTATGAAGTCCGTTTTGCATTTTCCTTCATAATGGTTAATGTTAGGATTTTGGTAGAGTTGTCAGGCTCTGCACAATTGTATGAGGTTCTATACAGCACGGTATTTGTCCTGGTGGTTTCGATTTAAGAATATTAAGTTAACATTAACATCATGGCTGATTTTCTAGAACAGCAAAGCAGTTCACAAATAATTAAGATAATTGGAAGATGGGCTTACATTTAACTTAAAGTAAGAACCTTAATAGGTGGTGTTGCAATGACCTACTAAGAACAATGCCCACTTGTTCAAGGATTAGTTGGCCATTCAGTGAGACAAATCTTTCCTTGAAAGTGTGTAATTATCAAGTCTGGATTCTCCATTTAAAGTTTTTTTCAGAATTTGGCATGGAATTACTGGTACATCTTAAACACAGTGCTGAGTGAGTCAGGACTATTTTTAGGGCAGAAATGCTTTGTATATTGTCTTTGTAAACATATAATCTCACCATGAACAATAATGTTCCCATACCCTTTTTGCACAGAATTGATTGAAATGATGTGTTTGGAGGCACAGCTCAAATATAACTAACTGGATTCCAATCTCCCAAGTATTTTCTAATTCAAAAGATGTGTCCATTAACTTAGATAAGTTGTTCTGATTCCTGGTTGTGGAGAGCCAAGGGGTCTCCTAGTTTTTGTTTTCATATTAAAATCAGCAAATGATTCACATTCATGAAACCATATGAGGTGAGTTAACTAACGAAGTGTGGTAGTTGATGGAACAAGCATCAATACACATTACACATTGACATTTACCTTAAAATATCTAACTGCATGGTACATAAATGGGACTATTTTCTGAGGGAATAATGAATATATAATTCAATGTGAATTCTTAAGCAGTGCCTCTGAGACATTGATGATTGGGGCTGATGGACCAGGGGTCTAAAACGAGGGGTTACATCTAGCCTTGCACAGCTGCCATGTACACACACAGTAAACCCTGTATAAATCCATTAGATGGCATGAATGCATGTCCTTTAACAGAGAGAGAACCTAGAGCCCATTGTATCTTGGAAGTGCTGCATCACTTGAGAGTTCACTCAACTCTACATTCAGACCTACAATTAGAGGCTTTTGTTACAGATCATCAAATTAAAGTATCTTTGTGGTTATAAACAAGACCTCATTGTGAGCAGGTTATCCTTATATAAGTAAAGTCTGTGTCCTGCAGACAGGAAATGATATAGAAGCCTCAATGTTGTCTCAGTGTTTCCTGCTCTTGTTGCCAAGGAACTTTGCTCAAGGGATAAGATTTCAGGTGAAAAATACAATATAAAGGGGTCCAAAGAACCTGTGAAAGGCTAATACCAACAGCATGAAGTAAGGAGATGACTGTACTGAGCTGTGGGAACTTCTGAGTGATATATTCAGAAAATGTCTGTAATAGATGAGATGAGAAGTGTCATTTATCATGGCAATATTCTATGGGTCAATGAAAAGCAGGGTTTTCTCAATTAAGGGGCAAAAGACAAATCATTTAGATGTTAAATGTGTCTTGTAATACAAGCTTATTGTGAAGAAACTGTAAAATGGAAGGCTTAGGTGAAGATATTGCTGTAGTTGGGATCGGATGCAATTTTCCTGGAGGTAAAGTAGTAACAGTTGTTGTGATTAGTAAATTTATTTCTGGATTCAACTAGTACTTTTAAATGATCTTGGGATGTTTTATTACATTTTTTTTTTAATTTTGTTTGAAGGTGAAGGACTTGAAAATTTCTGGAAGGTTCTGCTGGAGGGAAAGAACTGTGCTGTGCAGATTCCAGATGAGCGGTTTGACAGTATCTTCTGGTATGATCCAGACAATAGAAAGGTTGGAAAAACTCAGACAGTCAAGGCTTCACTCATTGATGGGTAATGTAATTTTTTATTTGATTTTTTATGTGATCACAATTGCTGTGATCTTACCAGTAATTGCTTGCTTGGTTATTGATTATGGTCCAAATAGTCAATCTTTCTCATTGAGAGAAACTGTGCAAACATTCTGTATAAAACCTTCATTAAAATGTATGAAATAATATGTACATCAGAGGTTTAAATGCCACTGCAGTATATTAATCATAAGAGGAGCTCTTCAACTGCGAAGGAAATGAGAAAATGTTTTTTTAATTTTTTTTTAAAATAAATTATTATTGAAGCTTGCCTAGTATTGACTACACAACTATGGCTCTTTTACCAGGTTCAATGAGTTTGACCACAAGTTCTTTGGAATCACTGAGACAGAGGCAGACCTCATGGATCCCCAGCAGAAGCTCCTGCTGGAGTGCACCTACAGAGCACTGGAGAATGCTGGGATACCCATGGAGAAGGCCAGTGGAACCAGAACTGGGGTTTTCATTGGTACAAACTATTCGTTTTTTTAGTGAGATAAAAATGTCTTCTTTCAGGGGCATTCATTGATTGAATGATGATTTTGGCTATCATTGTCTGAATGTGGAAGTTCAAGAATGCCAGCCCTATGGCCACCTTTAAAATACATTTTGTGTTTTTAATGGCTCAGTGCATCTCACTATTCACAGAATCCTTTTGAACTGTACAAATTTATTTCAAACACTATTTCTTTTAGGACTCATGAACAGGGACTACGAGACACTTCTGAACAGCAGCGCAACCACCATAACCCACTACAATGGCACAGGAACAGCCATGAGCATAGCTGCCAACAGGATCTCCTACACCTTCAACTTCACTGGACCCTCGCTGTCTATTGACAGCGCCTGCTCCTCCTCTCTAGTGGCTCTCCACTACGCTGCCCAAGCCGTTAGACAAGGTAAGGCTGCCTGTTATTTACACACAGCTATAGCAGTTTTTATTCCTTTTTACTGAAGCTTTTATTAGTTATTTTACAGTATTATTTTTAATTGATCTCTCTGGAACTTCAGGTATATGTATTGATATAAGCAGTAGAGCAATGTCCATTTAACCTGATCATCTATGCATGCATTGGTGCAATGTGCGAGAACTGTAACTGTCCAGACTTATGCTCCTTTATGCCATAGCTGTTTGTTTTATCAACCCTGTTTGCACAACACATTTCCCTGTGGGATAACAAAGATCAAAATGACTTGACCTTTATTTACCCTGGAAGACCAAATAAGCACTAATTTCTTCTGCTAGTACGACATGGTGCATCAAAATGTGTGGGAAAATGAAGAGGTTCAGTAGCCAGTCAGACGTAGGAGAGTAATTAGGTGGCCAAACGTAGAGGGCCAGTTTTTTGTGTGAATTTGATCAGGACATATGGACACAAGGGACCTTTCATGACTACAGTGAGTCAGGATCTTGGTTTCATTCTCATTAAATTAGCCGTCTATTTATTGAATTAAAATAAGATAAAATCCAATTTTTCAAAGTAGTTTCTGGAGCAAGCAAAAACAACTCTGAACTATATCCTCTCTGGCCATGTTTGAGATGTTGTGACTGTCCCAGAAGGAAAATCTGTATTCTGTCTGTTTGTGATGTCATGTTGATGGTTGAGCTACCCTTCTTGTTTTTCCAGGAGACTGTGAGATGGCTGTCTGTGGTGGGGTCAGCTGCATCCTTGAGCCACGGGTCTTTGTCACTCTCAGCAAAGCCAAAATGATCTCACCCGACGGCTCCAGCAAACCTTTCTCCAGCAGAGCAGATGGCTATGGGAGAGGGGAAGGCTGTGGGGTCATCCTGCTCAAGCCACTGAAAAAAGTGAGGCAGTAATACTGTGTTTATAAGAACATAAGAACACATAATGATCAGGATTCTGCCCTTCTACATTCACCACTTACCTACAAACTAGAGCGCATCCAGCACTACATCAAGCCTTGAACGCCTCCAGGAACTCTGCCTCAATTACATGACTAGACAAGCTGTTCCACATATTCTCACCACTTCTTGTTTTTGGGGGAGACTAAGTTTCTGTAGGGCAGCTGACTTTCAGCTCATATATGAGTCTCCCAGTGCAGCCACTTTCTGTACTGTGAGTACATTTCTATCTGTTACCCTCGCTGATTCCACTTAGGAATAAAGTGAAATATACATAGAGAGGGTAGTCTGGCCACTATCCTTTTAAAAAAGAACTACTTCCTTGTCTGGTGGCTACTATCCAATCACGATATGGGAAAAAAAATTACAATAAAATTTACGCAGAGGTTTTTCCTTATCCGGATTACTGATGCTGGTTTAAATGGTGACTCGTTGTTAAACTGCTGTATCACATAGTCCTCTATTGTAATATACAGTATTCTAAAGACAAATGGAAGTATTCAAGAATTTCCTATACAGATATAGTTCATTTGTATTGGTATTGACCCTACTACCACTACCTCCCTTCCATGTAGCCAGCTACAGTACTGTGCAAAAGTCTTAGGCACCTGTAAAAAAAAATGCTGTACAGCTAAGATGCTTTCAAAAATAATGAAATTAAAGGTTATAAATATCGAAAAAATAATATAAAGAGCAGTACATAGTTAAAAACTAAATAAGATCAATGTTTGGTGTGACCACCCTTCGCCTTTAAAACTACATCAATTCCCTTATGCACACTGTCGTGCAGTTTTATAAGAAAAGCGGCTGGTAGGTTGTTCCAAGCATTTTGGAGAACTTGCCACAGTTCTTCTGCAGATTTTGGCTGTTTCGCTTGCTTCTGGCTCTCCAGGTAATCCCAGAGACCCTTGATCAAGTTTTTATCCGAAAAGTAGTCTATTATTTAAAATATTACTTTATTTTACAAAATACAAAAATGTATCTGTAAAATTTCATTTTTTGGAAAATTCATGTTTGGAAATCTCAAATTTGCTCTTTTCTACTGACACACTAATGCAGAAAACAAAAAAATAAACATCTATGACCAAATATACTATATATTATATTTGAAAATCTGGGGTGCCTAAGACTTTTGCACAGTACTGTACCCCATAATGTTAACTCATTGGCGGTTACATAACAGACCAACTTTACCTAATACTATATGCATATAACAACATAGTTTCACAGATAGCCAACTTGCCAATGCAACACTGTTCACTGCTAACAGCAATATATCAGTTTGGCTTCCATTGTCACTCAGGGACAGTTAGCTTTTAAGAAATTGTTAATAATGCTGCACAATAATGTGCAAATGATAACATGATAATATCACTTATGTTATGTTTCATATTATATGATCTGCATATTTTTTTCTCAGGCCATGTGCACTGTAAAATCATATCAGCTGAAAGCTAAAATACACACACTTTTAAACCTGGACACTTCAAGAGCCCATGCTATCTTTATATGCAGGATCATAAACTTTTCTTGTGATCTGTTTTTTTTTCTCTCTCTCTCTTGTAAAAATCAACAAAAAAACTTTCCTGCCACTTTTCTGATCTGTTATTCACTTAGATTCAGTTTTAAAATTGTCATTTTAATTTTGAAAAAGCTTGTATCAAATTTTTAACGGGCCACTATCAAGTTCCTTTGCTTTGAAAATTTGGCTCGCCTACCTGGTAGTGTTAAAAAGAGCATAATCATAAGCTCCCCATATGCATGTGAGTTCAAGTGCTCAAGCAAGTAGACCAGCAAATTATCCCAATGACTTATAGAAGTGGAACAATACATCACCAAATATGCATATATAACTACTTTCTACAGATTAAGCTCAAAATGAATAGTTGTAAAAAAACGATTATGGAGTTATTAAATTAAATTATTCTCAATTTTCTGTCAGCTTTGTATTTGTGAGGTATTTGTCCTTTCTGTGTGACATCATAACAGTCTTTCCTATGTTGTCTTATTTACAGGCTCAACAGGACTTTGATCACGTGTGGGGCAACATAAGCAAAACTGCTGTCAATCAAGATGGTGGCACTGTCAGTCCAATCACCAGGCCGTCCATGGCCCAGCAGGAGGAGCTGCTCCACAGAATTTACTCTGCAGGGTTTGATCCATCACATGTCCAGTACATAGAGGCTCATGGGACTGGAACCCCAGTAGGAGATCCAACAGAAGCAGGCAGCATCTCCAGAGCCATTGCCAAAACCAGACCTCCAGGAGAAGCACTCTGCATTGGCTCAGTGAAAGGTAACATCGGGCACACTGAATCAGCAGCTGGAGTGGCAGGACTCATCAAGGTGCTTCTGATGATGCACCATGAAACCATTGTTCCCTCTCTGTTCTACTCTGAGGACAGTGCCAGCATCGATGCCAAAGCCTTGAACCTGAAAATTCCCACTAGAGTAGAGAAGTGGGAAAAGACTGGCGCAGCAGGAAGGGCTGCAGGTATCAATAACTTTGGGTTTGGAGGGACCAATGCACATGCCATAGTCAGAGAGTACAGGCAGGTGGACTATTCTATACCCACCAATCAGGATTCAACAAAACTCTTTGTGTTGTCTGCAGCTTCTGAAAAGTCATTTGAAATGATAATTGCAGACACAAGTCAAGAGCTGGCCACAAACAATGCAGTAGATCTAAAATCTCTGGCATATACATCGGCATGTCGGAGAAGCCACAT